>NC_045709.1:61793399-62098825 GCF_009834535.1 Camelus ferus
TCAGTCTTGCCTCTACGCTCACCCCCAATGATGCATCCTGAGAGAACTCAGGATGTAAAAGAAGAGGATCTTGGCCCTAGATTTCTAAGTGCATATCAAAAGCAAGGATCACTAATTGCAATGAACCCATACATTTGAAACTTCCCATACATGAAAAAGCACTGAATTCCTTAACTTGAGATATCTGGTTTTCTTTAACTAATAGTAATCTTTTGATGTTTAAAATACCTGGTCTTTGTGGCAAAACTCCCATATACCTTAGCTCCTCCCCTGCCTCTTGGAACAATCTCTAGAGTTATCTGAAAGGCTGCCTCCCAGGTTTGAGTCCTCAGAAAGTCCACTAAATAATGCATAACTCTAAATTTATAGGTTGTATATTTTATTTCAGTTGACAATATTAATATCTTTTATTTGCTAGATAAGGTCCAGTGTCCAATGTAAATTTCCCCCAAATATTTAAGATCTGTGAATTTCTGACTAGTAACACAACCACCAAAAGGCACTTAAATATGAAGGAAAAAACAAACCTAACAGATTGTCAGTGCTAAATAAGTTAAAGAGCAAAAAATTCTAAAATTTTAGGTAAGATGTCTTTCTGGACAAAGGAAAAATGTTGCTCACACATTACATTAATAAAAGTTCACAAGATTATATTCTGACATACTTAAAAGGCATTCTCTATCTGGCTCCAACAAAGAAAGACAAGAAAATAATGTAATCATCATCACAGCAAATTAAGGTACAAATCATACACAAGAACAGAACTACTTGCACATTAAAAACTATTCAGCTAAATATTTGCATTTAAACTATATTTGGTTACATAGAAGCAACATTTTTGCATTCAGTAATTAATAAAATGATCAATAATTTAACATATGGTTGCTTAAGTAATAATGGTCTTGATGAGGCAGGTGAAATATAGTGGAACTAAACTCAGAGAAATAAAAGGGTAGGAAATGAACAAAATGGCTTCCATGATGCTAAAGCTATTTGCTGATCCATTCTGACTTAAAATTCTTGCAACTTGTTTTTTCTCTTTTCTCTGAAAAATCCACATCTCTGATTCACTTGCTTAACTGATTTTGTGATAAATAGCACCCAACCTTTCCATTACTCTTCATTCCCAATCTATTATTTGCCCAGAACAGCATATATTTTAACCCAGAAACAGTGATCGAGGAAGTTGGTCATGGGCTGATAGCATCAGAAGAATGAACAGGCCCTATGGAGTTTTTCCATGATGCCAAGTGGATTCATCAGGTTAAGAAAAATGCAGCACCCTGGGAAAATGCCCTATTTGTTATTGCCTTTCTGTTTCATCCAGCTTTTCTATAAAATCTTAAGACATTAATCCCAAAATGGATTCACAGTCTCTGAAGAATTAGCCTGCTGTGACTTCCTTTTCCTTGGCAAAGCAATCAAGCTGTTTTACTCTAATTTTCTCAAATTCTGCCTCTCAGCATCAATTTGGCTATCAGGATACAAAGGCTGGTTTTTTTGGCAACAGAAGCTTCTGTCAATGTTTTAAAACACCCATAGTGAGATGAAGGGACAAGATGGCTGAGTAGAATGATGCTTTTAGCTCACCCTCTCCTATAAATACACCAAGATGGACAACCATGAACCCACCTAGCCAATCAGAAAACCTGCTGAACTTTGACAGAACATTGCTTTCTTCAAAAGATGAAATATGCCATGAATCTGGTAGAAGAGAAAAAAAAGGAGAAAAAGGAAAAGAGTGCAGGACTGGCCCACAGGGAGGGAATGGCAAAGGAGGAATAGTGCTCATTCACTGGGTCTCCCCGTCTCCAACTGTGAGGTCAGCAGGATGGAGGGGAACTTCTAAGGTTTGGATCTGTACAGAATAGCCCTTGACTGATAGAACAAAAATAAAAAGCCACAAAGCATCCCCATGATCCCCAGCCCTAGAAGCAAACTGGCAGGTTTGGGATGGGACAGGCTGCCCAAGCTGGGCAGAGGACATGGGTCAGCTGTACAGAAGCAACCTCGGGGAACAGCAATGTGCTGTGCACCATTGCTGGGAGGGTATACAGAGCAGAACAACCTGGGTCCCCCATAAAATATGCATAAAAAAGCAAAGTAACATTGCTGTTATGCGCAAGGGGGAGGAGTGATGAAGCCTTTGTCTCTGAAGACCTGCAACACCATTACTGGCCTGTTCTCCAGAGAAGAGAGGTGGGGCTCAACAACAGCCAGCATAATCTCCTGTGCTCAATGACCAGGTAGAAGCGGGGTTGAAACCTGAATCCTTACCAAGGGGCTCTTCAATCTCATAGGTGGGACTGAGATTTGTTTACAGCCCCAGTCAGATAGGTTCTTTCAGCCCTGTTGCCTTTTTCACTTATCCCTCTAAGACAAATGACCAAGGAGCAGAGTTTTGGCATAGAGTAGGGGTTAGGGTTTGTCAGCCATTTTTTCTGAGTTCGTCTATGGAGCTCAGAACCGATGTGGAGTAAAGAGCTCCGTGGAGCAGGGGAACAACTCACCGGCCTACTGTGCACTAGCACGACACTGGACCATGACATCCAAATGGGACGTGACCCATTCGCCTACTTTGCATGAACAAGGTGCCATAGTAAAATGACAAGAGGGGGCATGAACCGCCCACTCACCAGCACTGGGAGCAGCACAAATGAGGGGTGCAACTGAAAGACCTCTGGAATCAGTGAGCTGAGATCTCACAGCAGGGAAATGGCAAAAGCAGAGACAACCACAAAACAAAAAGGACCCCCATTCAATAGCCTAGGCAGTCTCTGGCTAACAGGTCAATAGCCACACCCGTAACCAAAAGGATAACAGGAAAAATGCATGGAAGGAAGACTAGGCAACAACCCATACAAATTATTCTTGACAAAATTATTAAAAGCACACATTCTCCATGGGATATCTATTTCTTAATCCATTTAAAATTTTCTTTTAAAACATCATAATAGTATTTTTTTTAAATTTGTCTCAATTTTATTTTTATTTCTTTTAGTTCTTCTGTTATTGATTATATGATGTTTTCAAATCATTTTACTTCCTAATTTTTTTAAAATTTCAATTTGATTTTTATTTCTCTTAACTTTGTTCTTCTATTATAGATTATACTCTTTTTGAATTTTTTTCTTTCAAGGATTTAAAAATTCATCTCCACCTGATTTTTATTTTTCTTCAACTTGTTCTTCTGTTATTGATTATATTCTGCTTTCAAACCTTTTTTTCTTCTTTTAAATTTGTTTTTTTTAAATTTTATTTCCACATCTTCTTTAGATAAATAAATAAATAAAATCTTTATGGACCACAATAGATAACTGATACTTCATAAACCATACTGCTAGAGAAATATAAGCAAAATGAAGAAGTAGAAGAACCACACCTAATTAAAAGAACAAGTAAAATCCCCTGAAAAAAACTATCAATAAAATTGACCCTGATAGTCTACTAGATAATGATTTCATAAAAGGAGTGACCAAAGTACTGAAGGAACTAAAAGAGACTGTGTTTAGGGACAGAAAATATATCAAAAAGGAAACTGAAACTATAAGGAGAAGGAAATTAAAAATGGGAAGCTCACTTGCTGAGATGAGAACTGAGTTAAACACTGTAAATAGAAGGCTAGATAATGCAGAGGAATGAATAAGTGACTTAGACAATAGGACAACAGAAATCACCCAATCAGAAGCTGAGAGGGAAACAAATAAAAACCAATAAAAACAATATAAAGGACCTATGGGATAATATAAAGCATGCCAACCTACACATAATATGGGTCCCAAAAGCAGAAGAAAATAAAAAGGGGATTAAAGGGGTTTGAAGAAATCAGGACTGAAAACTATGTCAGTGGCACAATATCATGTACACACAGACACTGTGCAGAGAGAAGCGAAGTAGTTCTCTATTTACTGATTTTTAGAAAAGGGTTTATATAGGACATGCATGGTGCCTCACATATCATCTTAGTTATAACAATGTTAATAATCTTAAGCTTTTTAGGTCCCCAATCTCCTGCAGTAAGCACAGGATGTTACATGATCAAGGACAGATTGTTTTAAAGTTCATCATGAAACTTCATTAAGTAGGCCGTCTCTTATCCAGCTGGCTGTGCCTGTCTTAGGTTGTCCTCCTCTGAGGATCTTACCTGTTATGGGCTATCCAGCCATCCATACTGGATACATTAGGTAGGCCATTTCTTATCAAGCCTGGATATGAGACATTCCTCACAGCTTGTTTATCAGTTCAGCCCATGGCTTATTCTCTACAGCCTTCAGACAGGGGCCCACAAACTATCCAAACCAAAAGGAGCAATCAGATATATAAGTACAGGAAACACAGAGGGTCCTAAACAAAAAGAACCCGACAGACATATACCCAGACATACTATAATCAGGATGGCCAGGATTAGGATAAAGAAATGATTTGAAAGGAAGCAAGAGAAAAAAACAAAGGATTACAAAGGAATCCCCATAAGTCTTTCAACTTATTTCTCTACATAAACAATACAGGCTAGAATGGAGTGAGAAGATATTTTCAAAGTCCTGAATGAAAAAATGATGAAGTGTAGGATACTTTACCCAGCAAGACTATCCTTTAGATTAGAAGGAGAGATAAAGAGTTTCACAGACAAGCAAAATCTGAAAGAACTTAGCCACACTAAATCTTTGCTAAAATAAATATTGAAAGGTCTATTCTAAAGCAAGATATTACAGAAAGAATAAAATCATAATAGGAAAGGTGATAAATACCATGAATTACACCAGAATAAACATGAAATTGTTAAAAAGGACATCAAAATCATTAAGAGTGAGAGGGAAGAGCAAGAAAATATAGTTTTTCTCTTTTTCTTAATTTTTTTCTCAGTAGGATGTATTTGAGACTACATTACTGTTTAAGGCAAACTTACAATAATGGGTTAATATATATGCAAAAGAGGCTAACCACAAGCCAAAAATGTACCATAGAGTTACACATACACACACAAAACACAAGATAATATGAAAGAAAATAATCAAACCACAAAAGGAAAAATAAAGGAACAAAAAGGAAATACCAAGTAAACTGCAAAACTAAGTTCAAAATGGCAATAAACACACAGTTATTAATAATTACTGAAAATGTCAATGAACTAAATGCTCCAATCAAAAGACATGTAGTGGCAGGCTGTATAAAAATATAAGAACCTACAATATGTTGCACACAACAGACCCCCTTTAGGGAGAAGGACACACATAGACTGAGAGTAAGAGGATGGAAAAAGATTTTCCACGCAAATGGAAATGGCAAGAAAGCAGGAGTAGCAATACTGATTTCAGACAAAATAGACATTATATCAAAGGGCATAAAGGAAGATAAAAAAGGACACTTTATAATGATTAAAGGAGCAATATACAATGAGGATATTATATCATTAATATATATGCACCCAATAAAGGAGCACCTAAATGCATAAAGTAAATACTAACAGATATAAAGAGAGAAATTGTTGAGAATACAATTAACATAGAAGATGTTAATATCCTATTAACATCACTGAACTGATCTTCCAGAAAGGAAATAAATGAGGCAATAGAGAAGTTAAATGATACAATAAAACAACTAGACTTGGCTGATATTTTCATAACATTACATCCCCTAAAAATAGAATATACATTATTTTCAAGTGCACATGGAACATTTTCCAGGATAGATCATGTACTTGAACACAAAAGAAGCCTCAACAATTTTAAGAAGATAGAAATAAGAAGAAATTATTTCAAGCATCTTTTCTTACCACAATGCCAAGAAAGTAAAAATTAACTACAGAAAAAATGGAGAAAAAAAAAATGACAACATGGAGATTAAAAAACATGCTACCAAAAATCAATGGGTCAATAATGAAATCAAAGAAGAAAATAAAAAATACCTTGAGAAAAACAACAATGAAAATATAACTGCACAGAATCTATGGGATGCAGCAAAGGGATTGCTTATAAGTGGGAAGTTTATAGTGATACAGGCCTTCCTCAACTTAATCTCAAATAGAGAACCTAACCTACCAGCTAAAATAATTAGAAAAAGAAAAGATAGAGAGAAAAAAAAAAAGGAAAAGTCAGTGGAAGGAAGGATATAATAAAGATCAGGGAGGAAATACATAAAATAGAGATTTAAAAAAATAGAAAAATCAATCAAACCAAGAGTTGGTTTTTTGAAAGAGTAAACAAAATTGACAAACCTCTGGCCAAGCTCATGAAGAAGAGAAAAGAGAGAGCACAAAGAAACAAAATAAGAAAAGAAAATGGACAAATTACAACCAATACCACAGAAGTACAAAATATCATATGAAAATACTAATAACAAATATATGTAAAGAAAATGGATAATCTACAAGAAATGGACAAATTTCTGGATACATACAGTCCACCAAGACTGAATCAAGAATAAATTGATGACTTGAACAAACTGATCACTAGAAATGATATTGAGTTAACAATATAAAACCTTCCTACAAAGAAAAGTCCAGGACCAGATGGCTTCACTGGAGATTTATCCCAAACATACAAAGAAGAATCCATACCAGTTCTTCTCAGTTTCTTCCAGGAGACTGAAAAAGAGGGAGAACACCCAAACCCACCTCACCCTGATACAAAAATGAGACAAAGACACTATCAAAAAGAGAAGTACAGACCAATGTCAACAATGAACATAGATGTAAAAACCTCAACAAAATATTAGGAAACAGAATCGAATATCACATATAAAATTTTATACACCATGATCAAGTTGGGTTCATCTCAGGAACACAAAGATGTTTCAACATACACAAATCAATCAGCATAGTATACCACATCAACAAGAGAAAGGACAAAAATTACAAAAAGAATTATTTCAACTGAAGCAAAAAAAAAAAAAAAAAAAAGCATCCAGTAAAATTTAACACCCATTTATGATAAAAATTCTTACCAAAGTGGATATAGAGGGAACATATCTCAACATAATAAAAGTTGTTTATGACAAACCTACAGTCAACATAGTATTCAATATTGAAAAATTGAAATAATTCCAAGTAAAATCTGGTGCAAGACAAGGTTGTCCTCTCTCACCACTCTTATTCAACATAGTTTTGGAAGTCCTAGCTATAGCAATCTGGAAGAAAAGTAAATAAAAATCATCCAAATTAGAAAAGAATAGTTAAAATTCTTACTATATGCAGATGACATGATACTATATATAGAAAACTCTAGAAGTTCCACACAAAAACACCTGGAACTAATAAAAGCACTCAGTAAGATACGAGGATACAAGATTAATGAGCAAAAATCATTTGCATTTCTTTACACTAATGATGAATCAATGGGAAAAGAAAGTAAAGAAACAATCCCTTTTAAAATAGCACACACACAAAAATAATAATACCTAGGGATAAATATATCAAAGGAGGTGAAAGACTTATATGTGGAGGCTACAAAATATTGATTAAAGAAACTAAAGAATACTTAAAAATAGAAAGATATATCATGCTCCTGGATTGGAAGAATCAATATCATTAAAATGGTCATACTGTACAAGGCAATCTACATATTTCATGCAATCTCTATCACATTACTCAAGCCATATTCTACAGAACTAGAACAAATCATAATAAAATTTAAAAAGAATCACAAAAGATTCATAATTGTCAAAACATTACTGAAGGAAAAGAATAAAGATGGAGAAACTACCCTCCCAGTCTTCAGACAACATTTCAGAGCTACAGTAATCAGCAACAGTATGGAATTGGTAAAAAAATAAATAAATAAATAAAGACATATGGATAAATGGAACAGAATAGACAGTCCAGAAATGAACCCACAAAAGAAGAATTCATACCAGTATTTCTCAAACTCTTCCAGATGATTGAAAAGGAGAGAATACTCCCAAACTCATTCTATGAAGCCACCATCACCCTGATACCAAAACCAGGCAAAGACAATACTACAAAAGAGAATCATAGGCCAATATCATGGATGAACATAGATGACAAAATCCTCACCAAAATATTATCAAATAGAATCCAACAGCACATAAAGATGATTATACATCATGAAAAAGTGGGGTTTATCCCAATGACACAAGTGTGGTTCAACATAAGGAAACCAATCAATGTAATACATCTCATCAACAAGAGAAAGGACAAAAACCACATGATCATCTCAATAGATGCAGAAAAAGCATTTGATAAAATTCAACACTCATTTATGATAAAAATTCTCACCAAAATGGGTATAGAGGGGACATATCTCAACATAATAAAAGCTATATATGACAAACCTACAGCCAGCATAGTACTCAATGGGGAAAAACTCAAAAGCTTCCCACTAAAATCTGGGACAAGACAAGGATGCCCACTGTCACCACTCCTATTCAACATAGTCCTGGAAGTCCTAGCCACAGCAATCAGGCAAGAGAGAGAAGTAAAAGGGATGCAAATTAGAAAAGAAGAGGTCAAAGTGTCACTATATGTCAATGACATGTTACTATATATAGAAAGCCCTAAAAGGTCCACATAAAAACTACTAGAGCTGATTGAAGAATTCAGCAAGGTAGCACATTACAAGATTAATGTTCAAAAATCAGTTGCATTCCTTTACACCAACAATGAATCAACAGAAAAAGGAAGTAAAGAATCAATCCCCTTTAAAATAGTACCCAAAGTAATAAAATACCTAGGAATAAATCTAACCAAGGAGGGGAAAGAATTATACACAGAAAACTATAAACCATTGATGAAGAAAATTAAAGAAGACTTTAAAAAATGGAAAGATATCCCATGCTCCTAGATTGGAAGAATCAATATTGTTAAAATGGTCACACTGCCCAAGGCAATCTACAGACTTAATCTCTATCAAATTACCTAGGACATATTTCACAGAACTAGAAGAAATCATAATATAATTTATATGGAACCATCAAAGACCTAGAATTGCCAAAGCATTACTGAAGAGAAAGAAAGAGGCTGGAGGAATAACTCCCCCAGACTTCAGACTATACTATAGAGCTACAGTCATCAAGACAGCATGGTATTGGTACAAAAACAGACATACAGACCAACAGAACAGAATAGACAGCCCAGAAATGAACCCACAAACTTTTGGTCAACAAAACTTCGACAAAGGAAGCAAGAACATACAATGGAATAGAGTCTTTTCAGCAAAGGGTGTTGGGAAAACTGGACAGCAGCATGTAAAGCAAGGAAGCTAGAGCACTCCTTTACAACATACACAAAAATCAACTCATGGTGGATCAAAGACTTAAACATAAGACAAGATAAAATAAATCACCTAGAGGAAAATATAGTCAAAACATTATCTGACATACACCTCAAAAATGTTCTCCTAGAACAGTCTACTCAAGCAACAGAAATAAAAGCAAGAATAAGCAAATGGGACCTAATGAAACTTACAAGCTTCTGCACAACATAGGAAACCATAAGTAAAACAAAAAGACAACCTATGGAATAGGAGAAAATTTTTGCAAATGAAACCAACAAAAGCTTCAAGTCCAGAATATATAAGCAGCTCATATGACTTAATAAGGAAAAAACAAACAACCCAATTTAAAAAATGGGCAAAAGACCTAAATAAGGAATTCTCCAAGGAAGACATACAAATGATCAATAGGCACATGAAAAAATGCTCAATATCACTATCAGAGAAATAAAAATCAAAACTACAATGAGGTATCACCTCACACCAGTCAGAATGGTCATCATTCAAAAATTCACAAATGACAAGTGCTGGAGAAGCTGTGGAGAAAGGGGAACTCTCCTACACTGCTGGTGGGAATGCAGTTTGGTGCAGCCACTATGGAACACAGTATGGAGATTCCTCAAAAGACTAAGAATAGACTTACCGTATGACCCAGGAATCCCGCTCCTGGGCATATATCCAAAAGGAACTCTACTCCAAAATGACTCCTGCACCTAATGTTCATGTCAGCACTATTTACAGTAGCCAAGGCATGGAAACAGTTTAAATGTCCATCAACACATGTCTTGATAAAGAAGAGGTGGTTCATATTTACAACAGAATTCTATTCAGCCATAAAACCCGACAACATAACACAATTTGCAGCAACATGGATGCTCCTGTAGAATGTCATTCTAAATGAAGTAAGCTAGAAGAGAAAGAAAAATACCATATGAGATCGCTTATATGTGGAATCTAAAAAAAACCAAAAAAACAAAAAAAATAAAACAGAAACAAAGCATAAATAGAAAAGAGAAATAGACTCATAGACATAGAATACAAACTTGTGATTGCTATGGGGGTGTGGGATGGGAAGGGATAGACTGGTATTTCAAAATTGTAGAATAGATAAACACGATTATACTGTATATCACAGGGAAATATATACAAGATCTTATGGTAGCTCACAGAGAAAAAAAGTGACAATGAACATATATATGTTTATGTATAACTGAAAAATTGTGCTCTACACTGGAATTTGGCACAACATTGTATAATGATTATAAATCAATAAAAATGATAAAAAATAATCTTGTCCTACTAAAACAAATGGAAATTTGCAAGGATGAAATATTGATCTTTTGTTTTGTTTTACCACATTCTTACTACACCATTGAATACCAATTATTTATTATCCTTTTTTAATACCTATCCTTATAATCTGCACTAGCATTTTTTACACTCTACCTAATAGTTTTTTGGCAAACTGTAAATGCAGGAAGTTATATGAATTCCATTTCCAGAATACATGTCTGATGGATATCATCAATTTTGAAAATTAAATTTTAAATCCCCTGCCACCTCACTGCCACAACAGAGTATGTAAGGACACCTAACAACAATTGATTGAAACCTCACTGGTAGGTGCAGTTTCTACTAAAACGACAATTTAATCATCTCACATGTTTAAAGCAATCCTCTTTTCTTCATCCCTCCATGTTCTTTAATTTATTCTTTATCACAGGTGAAAACTAAAAAAAAAAAAAAAAAAAAAAAAAAAAGACATTGATAATTAATTACCAACCTATGACTAGCTGGTTATTCAGTTTTTACACTAATCTAGGAATCCAATCAATTTACATAAAGTTAATTTAGAAAAAGTATATCATGTTTCTAAACATACAGCTTAGCAACATTTATTGGTTCAAAAAGAAGTAAAACCTACATGAGTTTTGTGGTATTTAAATTATTTTATAAAGTTAATTTAAAAATTTGGCAATTCCTTATACTTCCAGAAAATAAACATGGCTGACTAATTTACCTTCCCTATAGCTCTGTTTTGGTTTTTTGAAATACAACTTTATTCTGATTCTGAATGGAAGGGAATGGAAATTACAGTAACAAACAAGATTTCACCACTGAATATCATGATGTGACTTCAGCAGTTATATATGAAACTCAAGGAGGAATTACCTCTGTTCCAGAACAGCTAAATATTCAAGTCCAAAAACTAAGGTTTTTTTTTTTTTTTAACTGCCATATTTACTCTGAAGCCAATTCATTTCCTTCAGCATTCCAAAGATTAAGCACATGTTCTGCTTAGCTATATAATGAAGTGGCAAACACGCTGCACCACTGACATCACAGGGCAATTGCCTATAAAACTAGACTTCTGACAGTGGGTTCCATCTTCATTTTCTCACAGGTTATCATCCTGGAGAGCAGTAGTCTGAACAACCTCTGTGTCATGCTCATGTGGCCAAGGCTGGGTCCATGACTACATCTGGCAGGGCCAGAGTAGGCATGGCAATGAACTTCAAGTTCAGGTCTCCAAACAGTTTTCTAGTAAGCCAGAGGACGGGCTTTGCAAAATTGTATTTACTTTTGGCAGAAATAATACAGTACTGAAGATTCTTCTTTTGGTGAAAAGCAATTGATTTTGCCTCAAGTTTTCTGTCCTTAATATCCACTTTGTTGCAGAAAACAAAGATGGACATGTTTTTACACACTCATTCCAGGTTTCTATGCCAGTTAGGCACGTTCTTGAAAGTAAATCTTGATGTTATATCAAACATTACAATGGCACACTGAACTTGGTTATAATAGCCATCTCCCAGTCCACCAAATTTCTCCTGACCAGCTGTGTCCCATACACTGACTTAATAGGTCTTCTGTTGGTATGGAACACAAGAAGATGGACTTCAACCCTCACAGTAGCTGCATACTTCTCAAATTCACCAGGCAAATGACATTTCATGAATGTAGTTTTTCCAGTACAACCACCTCTCACTAATAAAAGTTTAGACTGAACTTGGGGTTCTCCTTGGGCAGCCATCAGGTGTTACTTCCAGAAGCATCACCACACCCATCAGAATCTAGCTCTTAATAAAAGGGATATTAAAACTTTAGAAGAAATGCCTTTGCAATATTTCACTAATATTAAAATGTGGATTTAAAATTCACAGTCAAGTCACTATATATTATATATTCTGATTCTTATAGAAAGCACCTAATTTTCTTTGATTTATTAGTACTTGAAAAAGATGTTTAAAAAGATAAGCATAACTTTGAGCATTTTTTCATGCACCTATTGGTCATTTATAAGTCTTCATTGAAGAATTGTTTGTTTAGGTCTTCTGCTCATTTTTGAATTGGGTTGTTTGTTTTTTTCTCATTAATTTGCATGAGCTGTTTATATATTCTGGAAATCAAGCCATTATAGTCTCCCCTTATGCAAATATATTTTCCCATTCTGTAGATTGTCATTTTGTTTTGCTTATGGTCTCCTTTGCTGTGCAAACGCTTGTCAGTTTAATTAGGTCTTATTTGTTTACTTTTGCTTTGCTTTCTATTGTTTGGGTAAACTGCCCTAGGAGAACATTGCTGAGATGTATGTCAGATAATATTTTGACTATATTTTCTTCTAGGACGTTTATTGTGTCTTGTCTCATATTTAAGTCTTTAATCCATTTTGAGTCTATTTTGTGTATGATGTGAAGAAGTATTCTAGCTTCATTTATTTACATATTGCTGTCCAATTTTCCAGATGGCATTTGCTGAAGAGACTGTCTTTATTCCATTGTATGTTCTTGCCTCCTTCGTCAAAGATTAATTGACCAAAATCTTGTGGGTTCATTTCTGGGCTCTTTATTCAGTTCCATTGATCTATATGTCAGCTTTTGTACCAATACTATGCTGTTTTGCTTACTGTAGCTCTGAGGTATTATCTGAAATCTGGGAGGGTTATTACTCCAGTTTCATTATTTTTCTTCAGTAAAGCCTTGGCAATTCTGGGTCTTTTGTGATCCAATATAAACTTTATTATGATTTGTTCTAGTTCTGTGAAATATGGTTTCAGTAATTTGATAGAGATTACATTAAATTTGTAGATTGCCTTGGGCAGTATGACCATTTTAACAATATTTATTATGCAATCCAAAAGCATGGAATATCTTTTCATTTTTTAAGTCTTTTATAGTTTCCTTAATCAGTATTTTGTAGTCATCCATATATAAGTCTTTCACCTCCTTGGTCAGATTTGTTCCTAGGTATTTTATTGCTTTGGGTACAATTTTAAAAGGGATTCTTTCTTTATTTTCTTTTCCTGTTGATTCATCATTAGTGTAAAGAAACACAACTGATTTTTGTATATTAATCATGTATCCTGCTAACTTGCTGAGTTATTTTATTAGCTTTAGTAAATTTTCTGTGGTGTTTTTAGGGTTTTCTATATATAGTATCATGTCATCTGTACATAGTAACAATTTTACCTTTTTTTTTTCAATTTGTATCCTTTATCTTTCTTTTTCTTGCCTGACTGCTGTGGCTAGGACTTCAAGGCTGTGATGAATAGAAGCTTTGAGAGTGGACAACCTTGTCTATCCCAGGTTTTAGTGGAATATTTTTCAATTTTTCACCATTGAGTACTATTCTGGCTCTAGGTCTGTCATAAATAGCTTCTATTATGTTGAGATATGTTCCCTCTATAGCCACTTTTGTAAGGATTTTTTTTTATCATAAATGTGTATTCAATTTTATCAAATGCTTTATCTGCATCTAATATGCTCATTATTACTAATTATCAGAGAAATACAAATCAAAACTACAATAAGATATCACCTCTCTCTAGTCAGAATGGCCATCATTCAGAAATCCAAAAATGATAAATGCTGGAGAGGCTATGGAAAAAAAGGAAATCCTCCTACACCATGGGTGGGAATACAGTTTGGTCAAGCTATTGTGGAAAACCGTATGGAGATTCCTCAAAAGACTAAACATAGACTTACCATATGATCCAACAATCCCACTCCTGGGCATATATCCAGATGAAACCTTAATTCACAAGGGCACCTTCACCACAATATTCATAGGTGCACTATTTACAATAACCAAGACATGAAAACAACCTACATGTCCATCAACAGATGGCTGGAAAAAGAAAGTGTGATATATTTATAGAATGGGATGCTCCTTAGCCATAAAAATAATAAAATAATGTCATTTGCAGCAACATGGATGGCCCTGGAGAATGACATTCTAAGTGAATTAAGCCAGAAAGAGAAAGAAAAATACCATATGATATCACTCATATGTGGAGTTTGAAGAAAAAAAAAGACTAATGAATTTATTTATAACATAGAAACAGACTAAAAGACATAGAAAAAAATTTATGCTTACCAAGGGGAATTGGTTGGGACGGGATAAATTGGGAGTTTGAGATTTGCAGATATTTAATGTTATATATAAAATAGATAAACAAGTTTATACTTTATAGCAAAGGAACTATATTTAATACAATTTTGTAGCTTATAGTGAAAAAGAATATGCAAAAAGTGTATATTCATGCATGACTAAAGCACTTTTCTGTACACCAGAATTTGACACAATTTTAAACAGACTATACTTAAAAAGAAAAAGTAAGCATAGCTTGAACCCAATATACAAGGATTATTTTAAAACATGGGGAAATTTTTTCATGTATTTGAAAATAGGACCTGAGCAAAAAAGCACTCTTTTATAACATGTGTCTTTTAGAACAGAATTTAAATTATGTTGTATTAGAGGAACAGAGAAGATGGTGGAGTAGAAGGATGCTCGTAGCTCACCCTCTCCCACAAATACACCAAGACTCACATCGACAGACCCACTCAGCCAAATGAGCTCGTGCGGAATTCCGACAGAACATTGCCCTCTTCAAAAGATAGAGACACAAAAACCTGGTAGGAGAAAAGGAAAAAAGAAAGAACAAAAGGCAAAGCAGAGCAGGACGGGCCCTGCAGGGAAGGAGCGGCAAAGGAGGACTGGCACTCATTTGCTGGGTCTCCCCTCTACAACTGAGAGGCCAGCTGGTCGGAAGGAGAGCCTCCGAAGCTCAGATCTGTACAGAGCAGTCCTTGACTGACAGAACTAAGTTAAATGGGCACAGAGGATCCCCCCGACACCCAGCCCGAAATGCCGGCTGGCAGCTGGGCGCAGGTCCAGGCTGCCCAAGCTGGCGGAGGACAGTGGCGGCTGCACTAAGGCAGCACCAGGGGACTGCAAGGGGCTGTACACAGTAGCAGTGGGTGTACAGGGCAGAACAATCTGGGCCCTCCATAAAACAACACGGTTGATGTGCCCTTGGGAAAAGGGTGCATCACCCCATCTCTGAAAACCCATGGAAAGTTGTTGTGTGAAGAGAAGCGGGGCTCAGGCACAAACGCCACATCCTCCGGTGATTATCATCCAGGCGGGGGCGGGTGAAACCTGCATCCTCACCAAAGGGCTTAGCAGCCTCAAAGGCCAGACGGAGACTTGCCTACAGCCCGAGGTCGATAGGATCCTTCCATCCTGGTCCCTCAGAGAACTTGCTCCACCAAGACAAACAAGGAGATGGGTATTGGCCTGGAGTAGGGACAAGGCTATTCCTTGGTCTTCCCCGAGCCCACCTGCAGAGCTCCAACCCGAGGCAGAGCGCACAGCAGTACAGAGCAGTGGACCAACTGGCGCCGAGAGAGGGAGGCCAGTCCCCCACTTTGCAGACAGGAACACAGCCCCTGACTGCGCAGCTGGGAGGGGGTGCGACCCACCCTCCTACCTGGCCAGGCTGCAACATCTAACTGCAGCATCTGGAGGGGCAGTGACCCGTCCGCCCACAGCAAAGGAGAGCTGCACCTGAAAAAGTGTTGGGAGAAGGCGTGATCTGCATGCCAACAGGTACTGGGAGCAGCACAGAAGAGGGCGCCAATGGAGGGCCTCTGGAAACAACAAGCTGAGTTTCCAAAACAGGACGAAGACAGAAAGACTTCACATTAAAAGCACACAGACTCCAGAACACTGACCACCCACATTATTTTTTTTAATTCTGTTTTTTACTGCTTTATTTTCTATTACCTCTTAATTTCTACTTTTTAAATCATTTTTATTTCTCTTGGGTTTTGATGTCCTGTTATTGATTAGACACAGGTTTTAAATACAGCTTTTCATCTTTTCCCCTTTTTTTAAAAGGTTTTAAAAGGATGCCTCAACCCGATTGATATTCTGCATCGACTTGCTTTTCTATTATTCATTATACACTGTTTTCAAATCTTTTTTCTCCCCTTTCTTAAAATTCTTTATCTCTCCCTCTTATTTTTTCTTTTTTTCCTAAATCTTATTCCTACATAGGCATTAGATAGATAAACTCCTTAAGGACCAAAATAGATAACTGATACTCCATAAACCACAGTGCCAGAGAGGTATGAGCAAGATGAAGAAGCAGAGAAATCTTTCCCAATTAAAAGAACAAGAGAAATCCCCTGAAAGAAAGATCAATGAAATAGATATCGATAGCCTACTAGAGCAAGATTTCAAAAAAGGAGTGATCAAACTGCTGAAGGAATTAAAAGAGATAGTGTTTAGAGATATAAAATATGTCAAAAATGAAATTGAAGCTATAAAGAAGAGCCAAGTAGAATGGGTAAACTCGTTGACTGAGATGAGGAATGATCTAATAGCTGTGCAAAGCAGACTAGATAATGCAGAGGAATGAATTAGTGACCTAGAAGACAGGACAAGGAAAGCACACAATCAGAAGATCTACAAGAGAAACAAATAGAAAATAATGAAAATAGCATAAGGGACCTATGGGATAATATAAAGCGTCCCAAACTTCGCATAATAGGGGTCCCAGAAGGAGAAGAAAGATCAAAGGGGATTTGAAAGGTTTTTGAAGAAATCATGACTGAAAACTGCCCAAACTTAAAGAAGGAATCAGATGTCCAAGTACAGGAAGTTCAGAGGGTCCCAAACAGGAAGAACCCAAATAGACCCACAACAAGACATATCATAATCAAGATAGCCAGAGTCAAGGATAAAGAAAAGATCCCAAAGGCAGCAAGAGAAAAGCAAAGAGTAAGTTACAAGGGAACCCCTCATAAGGCTGTCAGCTGATTTCTCTACACAAACACTATGGGCCAGAAGGGAGTGGCAAGATATATAAAAAGTCCTGAATGAAAAAAAGATGTAGCCTAGGATCCTTTATTCAGCAAGGCTATCCTTTAGGATAAAAGGAGAGATAAAGAATTTCACTGACAAGAAAAAGCTGCAGGAGTTTAGCAACACTAAACCCATACTAAAAGAAATATTGAAAGGGCTTTTCTAAATAGAAAAGCAGCAGGATGCTACAGAAATGAGAAACTCACACCTGGAAAGGTGATAACTCATGAATTACAAATAAAGTAAACAAGAAATTATAAAAGAAGACATACAAATCACTGAGAGTGGGAGAGGGAGGCAGGGAAATATAGAATATATTTTTTCTTTCTTTTTTAAGATTTTTTAAATGGTAGGATGGGTTTGAGATAATGTTACTATCAGTTTAATAAAAGCAGTTATAGTAACGGGCTAATAAATTTATGAAAAAGGGTAACCACAAGCCAAAAACTTACAAGGGAGTCACAATAATTAAGTAAAATCCATGATAATACAAAGGAAAATTACCAAATCACAAAAGGAAGAAGAAAGGAACAAAGAGGATATACCAATTAAACTGCAAAGATAAGTTCAAAATGGTAATAAACACCCATCTATCATTAATTACTGTAAGTGTTAATGGACTAAATGCTCCAGTCAAAAGACATAGAGTGGCAGACTGGATAATAAAGCAAGAACCTTCAATATGTTGCATACAAGAGACCCACTTTAGGGAGAGGGACACAAATACATTGAAAATGCTGGGACAGAAAAGGATATTCCATGCACATGGAAAAGCCAAAAAAGCAGGTGTTGCAATACTGATTTCAGACAAAATAGACTTTAAAACAAAGGCCATAAAGAAAGATAAAGAAGGACATTTTACAACGATTATATGAGTGATACAAGATGAATATACTACACTTGTTAATACATATGTACCCAACATAGGTGCACCTAAGTACATAGAACAATTACCAACAGAGATAAAGGGGGATACTGATGGGAATACAATCATATTTGGAGATTTTAACACTGCATTACCATCACTAAACAGATCTTCCAGATAGAAAATAAACAAGGCAACAGAGAAATTAAATAATACAATAGAAAAACTAGATTTAGTGGATATTTTCAGAGCATTACATTCCCCCAAAATAGGATATACATTCTTTTCAATTGCACATGGAACATTTTCCAGGATTGATCATGTACTTGATCACAAAAGAAACCTCAACAATTTTAAGATGATAGAAATTATCTCAAGCATCTTTACTGACCACAATGCCATGAAACTAGAAATCAACAACAGAGAAACAAAGGAGAAAAAAAGGAAAGCAAGGAGATTAAACAATATGTTATTGAAAAAACAATGGTTCAATGAGGAAATCAAAGCTGCAATTAAAAAATTCATTGAGATAAATGATAATGAAAGCACAACCACTCAAAATCAATGGGACACAGCAAAGGCAGTGTTAAGAGAGAAGTTTATAGCGATACAGGCCTACCTCAAAAAAGAACAATCTCATATAAACAATTTAACCCACCACCTGAATGAATTAGGTAAAGAAGAACAAAATGCCCCAAAAGGTAGCATACAGAAGGAAATTATAAAGATCAGGGAGGAAATAAATACAATAGAGATTAACAAGACCATAGAAAAAATCAACCAAACCAAAAGCTGGTTTTTTTTGAAAAAATAAATAAAATCGACAAACCTCTGGTAAAACTCACAAGAAGTAAAAAGTGAGAACACAAATTCACAAAATAAGAAAGGAAAATGAAGACTTACAACACATAAAATAGAAATACAGAATATCATGAGAATACTATGAAAAATTATACAGAACAAACCTGGACAACCTAGAGGAGATGGACAAGTTTCTGGAAACATACTGTCTACCAAGACTGAATCCACATGAAACTGAAGAATTGAACAATCCGATCACTAGAAAGGAAATAGAAATAACAATTAAAAACTTCCCTACTAATAAAAGTCCAGGACCCGACTGCTTCACTGGGGAATTCTACCAAACATACAAAGAAGAAGTCAATCCAGTCCTTCTCAAACTCTTCCAGAATATTACTAGGGAGGGAATACTCCCAAACTCATTCTATGAAGCCACCATCACCCTGATACCAAAACGAGGCAAAGACACTCCAAAAAAAGAGAATTATAGGCAAATATCACTGATGAACATAGATGCCAAAATCCTCACCAAAATATTAGCAAATAGAATCCAACAACACTTAAAAAAGATTATATATCATGACCAAGCAGGGCCCATCCCAGGG
Organism: Camelus ferus; assembly: GCF_009834535.1. Taxonomy (NCBI): domain Eukaryota; kingdom Metazoa; phylum Chordata; class Mammalia; order Artiodactyla; family Camelidae; genus Camelus; species Camelus ferus. The sequence continues at coordinate 61,813,052 of NC_045709.1, forward strand.
ACACAAGGCTGATTCAACATACAGAAACCAACCAATGTAATACATCACATCAAGAAAAGAAAGGACAAAAAACAGATAATAATCTCAATAGATGCAGGAAAAGCATTTGACAAGTATCAACACCCATTTATGATAAAAACTCTCACCAAAGTGGGTATAGAGGGAACATATCTCAACATAATGAAAGCTATATATGACAAACCTACAGCCAGCATAGTACTCAATGGTGAAAAACTGAAAAGCTTCCCACTAAAATCTGGGACAAGACAAGGATGCCCACTATCACCACTCCTATTCAACATAGTCGTGGAAGTCCTAGACACAGCAATCAGGCAAGAGAGAGAAATAAAAGGGATCCAAATTGGAAAAGAAGAGGTAAAAATGTCACTATATGCTGACATGTTACTATATATAGAAAACCCTAAAAGGTCCACATAAAAACTACTAGAGCTGATCAAAGAATTCAGCAAGGTAGCAGATTACAAAATTAACGTTCAAAAATCAGTTGCATTTCTTTACACTAATGATGAATCAACAGAAAAGAAAGTAAAGAAATAATCCATTTTAAAATAGCAAAGTAATAAAATATCTGGGAATAAATCTAACCAAGGAGGTGAAAGAATTATACACAGAAAACTATAAATCATTGATGAAGGGAATTAAAGAAGAATTTAAAAAATGGAAAGATATCCCATGCTCCTAGATTGGAAGAATCAATATTGTTAAAATGGCCACACTGCCCAAGGCAATCTACTAATTTAATGCAATCTCTAACGGATTACCCAGGACATATTTCACAGAACTAGAACAAATCATAATAAAATTTATATGGAACCATCAAAGACCTAGAATTGCCAAAGCATTACTGAAGAGAAAGAGAGTTGCTGGAGGAATAACTCTCCCAGACTTCAGACAATACTATAGAGCTACAGTCATCAAGACAGCACGGTATTGGTACAAAAACAGACATACATACCAATGGAATAGAATAGAGAGCCCACAGAAGCAGAAATGAACCCACAAACTTTTGGTCAACTAATCTTCAATAAAGGATGCAAGAACATACAATGGAATAGACAGTCTCTTCAGCAAAGGGTATTGGGAAAACTGGACAGCAAAATGTAAAATAATGTAGCTAGAACACTCCTTTACACCATATACAAAAATCAACTCAAAATGGATCAAAGACTTCAATATAAGACAAGATACATTAAACCTCCTAGATTATAACATAAGGAAAACATTATCTGACATACATCTCAAAAATGTTCTCCTAGTAGAAATAAAAGCAAGAATAAACAAATGGGATCTAATGAAACTTACAAGATTTTGCACAGCATAGGAAACCATAAGTAAAACAAAAAGACAACCTACAGAATGGGAGAAAATTTTTGCCAATGAAGCCAACAAAGACTTGATCACCAGAATACATAAGCAGCTCATATGGCTCAATAAGAAAAAAATAAACAACCCAATCCAAAAATAGGCAGAAGACCTAAACAAGCAATTCTCCAAGGAAGACATACAAATGATCAAAAAGCACATGAAAAAATGCTCAATATCACTAATTATCAGAGAAATGCAAATCAAAACTACAAGTATCACCTCATACCAGTCAGAATTGCTGTCATTCAAAAATCCACAAATGACAAATGCTGGAGAGGCTGTGGAGAAAGGGGAACCCTCCTACACTGCTAGTGGGAATGCAGTTTGGTACAGCCACTTGGGAAACAGTGTGGAGACTCCTCAAAAGACTAGGAATAAATTTACCATATGATGTTGGAATCCCGCTCCTGGGCTTATATCCAGAAGGAACCCTACTTCAGGATGACACCTGCACTCCAATGTTCATAGCAGCACTATTTACAATAGCCAAAACATGGAAACACCCTAAATGTTCATCAACAGGTGACTGGATAAAGAAGAGGTGGTATATTTATACAATGGAATACTACTCAGCCATTAAAACTGACAACTTAATGCCATTTGCAGCAACATGGTTGGTCCTTGAGAATGTAATTCTAAGTGAAGTAAGCCATAAGAGAAAGAAAAATACCATATGAGAGTGCTCATATGTGGAATCTAAAAAACAAAAACAAAAACAAAAAAACAAACAAAAACAAAGCATAAATATAGGACCAAAATAGACTCATAGACATAGAATACAGACTTATTGTTGCCATGGTGGCAGAGATTGGGAAGGGGTAGACTGGGATTTCAAAATTGTAGAATAGATAAATAAGATTATACTGTATAGCACAGGGGATCACAGAGGAAAACAAGTGATAATGAGTGTGTATATGTCCATGTATGACTGAAAAATTGTGCTGAACACTAGAATTTGACACAACATTGTAAAATGTTTATAAATCAATAAAAAATGTTTAAAAAAAGAAACAAATAAATTATGTTATGTTAGTTACTACAGAAGAGTTTTAATGTAAATTTGAATATAATATTTCCTGTTGGCTACTCAAATCAAGGTATTATTTTTCTTTTTACTAGTTTCCTCCCCAGATAGAAGTTACTTCTATTCTTAAACAAACCAGATTCTTTACACCAAAATGTGACACTTTATCACAAATTGGCTGTCCTCCAAGGAACTGCTAAAGGATATTTAAATAAAGGAAAGTAACATCAAGTCCCTATGCTTAAAATGACTCTGAAGTCTATGAACCCTGTAGATATGAACATAAGAGTCAAATAGACTTCAAAGCAAAACAAAGTAAAACAAAACAAATCACTTAAAAATAAAGAGGGGTGGAATCACATTGCTTGTCTTTGTGTTACCAGGAAGAGGGAAATAAAGTTTCATCTGTTCTTTGTCACCCAAAAAATGAATTTGTAATGGGAGTAAGTAGTAGAATATAGTAAACCCCCAATAATTGGGGACTGGCCTATCCAAGAGAGGAAAAATGGCCCCATCCTTTTTTTGCTTTTATATCCTGTCTTAGAGGACATTTTTGTGATTGGTGACTGATTGACTGATTAATTGATTGGTGGATCACATTCATTAAGTGTTCAGGCTGACCGACATCTCATGTTCCTTCTGCACAGGCTGATTGACAGATCACGTTCCTGGTGCTCAGGCACATCCATCTCTTTTACATATTTTTTTACTTATGATGCACACAGAGAAACCTACAGGAGTGGGCTCAAACTGTAATGTTAATTACATTATAATGTGTATTGGATCAAATTAAGCTGAGTCCTTCTCTCTACTCTGCAGCTGCAGCATTTAATTCTAGATGGCATATTTACTCCATCTTCTTCTTCTCTTGCTTAGTGCTCATTTCTATCTAACTGCCTAACATTTTTTCTCTGTATTTGATTTTTTTTGTAAGACATAAAATATCTGTAACGAAACTTTAAGAGAGTTTACACAGGCTGCCTTTATGCTGAGGAAGAAAAAGCTCATAAGCTTCCAGGAAGTATAAGCTTTCTCTGCAACTCTGGCTCCTAAAGCCTAAACCACTCACCACTTGAGGACCTTCCTACAGCAGACAATGGGGAAATGTCTTCAAACCCTGGCAAGCTCCATATTGGGACTGGACGAGTGGTTGATAATTTTTATTCAGTAAAACAAACAAGAATAGATTTTGAGAGAGAAAAAGAATTCACAATTGAATTGGTAGAGTAAGTGAAATGAGGAGGCTAGAGGCAAACAAATTTTAATTAAAAAACTACTACTGCAAAGTAGCCTGCAAAGTGGAAATAGGGATTTGCCTCTTGTATGGACCAAAAATGCAGTTTAGATGGTTTTAATCCTAAAAATAACAGATAATTTATAGATTTACCTCAGACATTAGTAAAAATATGTGAAATGGATGGAATTCAAGTTACAGATTACCATATTTTCATGAGAGCTTATGTGAGAACAACAATGTTGACATGTAACTATAATTTACATGAATATTTGACATTCTGGAACTAGTTTAGTTACTTTTGAATAATCAAAATCCATCTAATAAAACCACTTGTGACATCATTTATTCCACTGCAAATGAAGAGTATCTGAAGCAGTCTTTAAATTTGAGATTGAGTTGCTTAAAAACATATATTTTTAGATTGTCCAGCACTCTTTAGACAGGTGAGAGAGTCAAGTTCCCATGTGTTTTTATATAATTTCAGCACTTTCATAGAAAGGATTGTAGTTGTAATCATAGAAGATCTGTAACTCTTCAATATTATATTCACTTCATAGGGTATCAAGCACTAGCATTGCCATGGATTGGTTTCAAATGACCCTTTATACATAATTATATATATATATATATATCATATATATATATACACACACATACATATATATTATATTATATATATATATATATATATATACAAAATTGATAGTACATAGTATAACTGGAAGAAAGAACTAAACTTAAAAGGATATGCTGAAAAGATGGAGCTTGTGAACACAATAAATAGAATTTCCCTCTCCCTCCTACTCAACCCTCCAACAAAACAAACAAAATATTTGTTGTAATATACATGAAAAATTGTGCATAGTATTTTTTTTAAGTAAAAAGATTCAGGAGCACATCCAAATATAAATGAGTGTTAGGAAAAATCATATAAAAAATAATCCACAAAAGTGTCAAGAGTAGTCATCAGTGTGTGCGAAATTCCTTGGTAGCCAGATGCCCATGGCAAACAGAAATTATCGTGAAAGCTTTACGAAGAGGCCTATGTCCAAAGAAGTTTCTCCATGGGTGGAAGTAGCATAGGCAGTTAGGAGATCTGAATTTCATACCCTGATTCTTAGTTTTGACAATTCCATGTGCAATTTCAGAAACTGCTGCTATTTACTGAAATTAAAATGCACAATATGAGGAGCTGAGAGTTTCAATTTTATTTAGGGACTTACTGAGGACTATGGCTCAGGAGACAGCCTCTCAAATAGGCCTGAGAAATTGCTCCAAAGAAATGGGGGGAGACATCAGTATATAAATGATTTTGGAGAAGGGGTATGTACAGACACTTGTCTTGGTAGAAGTTTGCCACTAGTCATGAGGAGCAGATATCTCAGTTCACGATTTCATTGATAAGTATGGAAAGATGCAAAAAATTGGGTTCATAAAAATTTCTGCTGGAAATATCCAACTATCTGAAGTCCTTAAATCTGTGATAATTACGGCAATGTTGCCCACAGTTACTGCCAACTGCTTTGTGGTGTTCCTGTCCATGTTTTTAATCCAAGGCCTTGTGGTGTAATTTGTTTCAATGCTATTTAATGTAGCATTTGCAGACCATTCAGAATATCAGACTTTGGTTTTGTTTTAGTTCTGCATTTCCTTGGTAACACTATTAGAGAAGGCTAATAGCTATATATGAGCAGATAAATGGGTACACAGGCTGAACAGCAGAAATTGGGCAGAAAGTAGGGGCATAGGCCAAATGCAGGAAACCATACATCACATAAGCACCAGAGGTCCTTGGGCAGAGAAAGAAAAGCAAAAATTTTGGGGTTGATAAGTGGTCACAACTTTTGGGGTGATGAATGTCCCAGGCCAACAAAGAAAGTTGGAAAATGGCAGGAATCTCCAGTGTCAGAATATAACCTTTTGCTCATTATGCCTTCACGTGTATAAAATTAACCTTACAGATTAGAAGTACCTATCATGCACCAACATCATGACACTTCTGATCCAAACTAAATAATGATGAAAATCCCTCTTCCCTTCAGGATAGTGGAGTTGGGGTGAAAATCAGGGAACACAACCCCAAATCCTTCTCTCCCTAATGAATATTATACCCATTCATTTTTACATTCCATGTAATCAACTTTCCAAAGAAACTAAGGGCAGACACTTACTTGAGCCTGCTTGCTCTCCCCTTAAGAGTGTACTATCTGTCCCTTAATAAATGCTCACTTTACTTTCTTAACCTCTGTGTCTTGTCTCTGAATTCTTTCTAAAACAAGACAAGAACATGGACACCATTTACATCTACCAGCAACAACACTAAGGCTAATTTCTTTCTTTTTCAGGCTTCTCTTTCTCTTGCTTTTCAACTCTCTCCTTCTTGTGCTTATTTGGTCCTCCTTCCTCCCTCTGTGATGAGTGGCATACTGCTGATCCACTTGTGCCATCAGCTGAGAATTGGTGTGAGGTTTTTTTCTGGTGGAGGTGTATTTCTTCACATTGCAGATGCTGCATTTAAGGGCTTCAGTACTGTTTCTGAAAGTATCATTGTTACAATCCCCAAAGCCTTTGTCTGCAACAGGTTTCACATGTATTTTTGGCCTTGATAAGTCTCCCTTTGTCTGGGAGAATTTGTGGCTGCTGCAGTGGAGGGCAGCTGAGGAGGAGCTGCCATGGCTTCCACATTCATGGCTGTTAGCCTTTACTTGCATTTGACTATATAAATTAACAGTGGACATATATTCTCTAGTTGGTTACCATTAAGTGTAACAATGGGGAAGAAAAGATGTGTAAGTTATGTGGACATTGGCAAGTAGAAGGGGATAGGAAACATTTAATAAATAGAGAACAAATGTTGTGCAAGTACATAATTAAACCAAAAAAAAAAACAAAACAAAAACAAAAAACAAAGCACTAAACTCTGAAGTGTGAAAGACCTTAAGCAAGGAGGTAGCCTGACACAAATTTGTATGACAAAATTGGTATGTTTTTCCCAGAATATTTCTCTTAGGCAAATTAGAAGTGTTAATGAAAATTTAATTAGCAATCAAGTTAAGAAGAAAAAAAATTTATTTGAGCCAAATTGAAGATTATAACATGGGGGACAGACTCTCAGAAATCTCTGAGAAATCTGAATGTTAGAAGTTGAAGGCACATCATATACATTTTTGAGACAAAGGATCATACATTAAAAGTGATATATTGCCATTTTTTATAAATTTCATCAAGGATATATACTTTAAATAAGCATCTAGAAAGTGAGAAGCAAGTCACCATGAACCCCTACAAATTTACACTGCAAAAGTCAAAAGAAAGGAAAAAGGGATCTTTATATTTGAGCAGGCATGCCCACCTTTGAGGAGACCTGTTTAATGTGTAATGAAGATGCACACTCTACATTAAGGAGGGAGGCAGGAGGCCCAAACAAGCACAGAGAATTATGTTTAATTTTTCTTGTCTTGCTTAAAAGATACATTTTATTTCATTAGCAGTTATAATCAATTCTTAGTGGAGAAGATTCAGAAACTAATATCAGAAAGAAAATTTGAATAAGAAAATTCTATTAAAGTATGTATAGAAAATTTTAACTTATAATAAACATCCATATTTTTCCTCATACTACTTCATCGTACATATGTGTGTTAGGATAAACATATTTCTAAAGTGCATTATATCTTATGATTTGTGTGAAAATAAAATTAAAAGTTAACTAATATGTAAATATTTATTAGGAATAGTTTTATTAAAATCTTAAATTTGTTTTGATTCAATATTATTTTAAATAAGTAATAAATATTAAGTACAATACAGTTGTTTCCAATGCAATTGGATGAGATTTGCAGTTTTGCTGTTCAGGAAAATGAACAGTAATCAATGCATATCAAATTCTAAAATCCTATGGTTCCATTTAAGGGTACAATTGTCTGAAAGCTTCACTCTGGTTAGTAAAATTAATTAATTCATTAAAACTCTAGTAATTATGCAATAAAATAAAAAATATTTATTTATATTGAACTGTAATATAATATATTAAATTATAACTAGGTTACATAAAAATATATATAACTAGGGTTGCAAAATTTTACTTTAGTCAAACTGGAAAATTTTAAAAGCATAAGAAAACTTAAATTTCCACTTAAAGCTACTAAATTTTACCTTTTAATTATTATCATATTTTGTTTTTCAAATTGTTAACCTTGCTTTCAAAGTTATAAATTATTTTTCTAACACAGAACACTTGATTTACACAGCATACCTAGAGATATTGTAGCTCTTCTGTGAGGAATAACAGAATAGATTTCCAAATTTAAGAATCCATAAAATTCACAAGTCATCATTAATAGCATTACAACCTTAGCTGCAGATTCATTTATTGCACTTATGCCAGGTAGTTACTCTGAATTTTGTGACAACTCAGTTATCCATTTTAGTAACAAGTTCTGCTAAAATAATTATCTTTATGAGAGTAAATTGTCCTATTCAAAAGAAGTGTCAGTCACGAATATAAAGATTGGTGATGAATGTTGCACACTTGCATTAATCAATTGATTTATATTTAACCTGAATTCTTTGCAAAACATGTACTAGCAATAGAATGATGGGAGAATATTAAAGTAAATAAACAATTACCAGGATTAAATTCTAGGAAAACTTATTAAATATTCTGGTTTTGAGGGTAAAATCCCCTAAGATCATAGTTTTTAAATACTGTTTACTTTTATGTAAGCTCAAACAACATAAAGAAATATACATTGCTCTCCTTTTTTTCTGAAACCATTTTAAAATTATACTTTCATCTACCTCCTATTAAGTTATAAATGCATTCACTTAGTATTAGAAGTTTGATTAATTTTACTATCTGATAGCACCTTGAAAAATTTTTTAGAGACCAGTACTACTGGATTTCATTTCGTGTTACCTTTATTTTCTTTATTTAAATAAATAGCTAATTAATAGCCTTATTCTATATTTGAAGATTAACCAAAAAAATCTTGTCAAAATGTTGGGTTTTGAAAATATTTACTTTGATCACATTTTTCAAATTAATTTGGCACTTTCTTTCCTCCCTCCCTCTCTTTCCTCACTCAGGTGTGCATGTCCACACCCACCACCTTCTGCCTTTACCCACTTACATTCTTCAATGACATTGTATAATTCCATGACTCTCCAGTGTCTCCTGCTTTATCATTCCTTCAAGGAATACCATGTTCTAGATTATCAATATTGTTTTTATTTCACATCCTAGTCATGCTTGAAGATTAAAGAAAGTATACTCAAGACTGGAAGGAAGAAAACACACACACACACATCTACACACACAGAGCAAACATTTATTTTCTTCTGCACAAAAAAGACACAGAGACTCTATCCAACATCCAACAATTTTTACCAATTGTCTTCATTTGGGGCAACCTGCCATCTGTGTTACTAAAATACTCTCTTAACTGGTCCTCATGCTTCCATCAGCCCTCCTTTTTGGAGGTTGAATATGTCCAGCAAAAAGATAGGTTCAAATCTTAAACACAGTTGTAGGTACATGTAAAAATGTGACCTTATATGGACCTTTGTAAATGTAATCAAGTTTAAGATGAGCCATGCTAGAATAGGGTGGCTTTTAATGTAATAACTGATATCCTTATAATTATACAGGGGAGTTGAAACTGAGAGAGAGAGAGATCACTACATGAAGACTGAGGCAGAGATTGGAGTAATTAACCCAAAAAGTCAAGGAATCTCAAGGATTACGAGTGACCATCAGAATATAAGAAGAAAGAAGGAATGATCCTTCACTACAGATTTTAGAGAAGCATATGCCAGCCAACAGTTTGATTTCAGCCTCTCCCAGAACTGCAAGAGAATAAATTTCTGTTATTTTAAGCCACCTAGTTAGTGGTAGTTTTTATGTTAGTCCTTGAAAACTAATACATCTACTTTCAGTTCAGTCTCATTAGAATAGCAGAGATAATTTGTCCTTTTTGTGCTCAAAAATCTCCAGTATCTCCACAGTTCTCTTGCAGTAAAAGTCATTATATCGTCTGCAGTGCTATATTTGATCTGGTCCTTGTTAGGGCTTCTGTCTAAATTCCTAGATATTTTGCTTACCTCTTTCGTTTTAAACAACTGCCTTCAAATTGTTTCTAAAATATAACCAGAATTTCACGTTCAGGCATTAGCCTTGTGCAGTTTTTTTGCCTGCAATTTTTTTTTTTTTTTGCTCAGATATTTATGTGCTTAATTCTCCTAAGACTTCCATCATTTGTACAATTGTCAATGTTTCTTCCTAGAAACTTTTAACCAAACTGATTATCTTCTAATATTCTGTAAACTAAACTATTAATTATTTATTATCTCTCCCTGCTAGGATATATTTTTTCTATTTTTAGAATTACTTCCTCCAACACAGTAGCCACTAGCCACATGTGGCTATATATATATATATATTTTTTTTTTTTAAGCACACGTTTTTGGATTGTATTGTTTGTTTTATGAGGGGGAGGTAATTAGGTTTTTTCATTGATTTCCACTTGGAGGAGATACTGGGGATTCAACCGCTGACCTCTTTGGTGCTGAGAATGTGCTCTACCACTTGAGTTATACCGTTTCCCCTTCATTCCTAAACTTTTTAATCCCGTAACTAAAACTATTGTCATTATCTTATTTAGAGACTGTGCTTGAATTTATCAACATGTTTACTGTTTTCTTGGTTCTCCATTCTTTTTTGCATCTCGAGTCATCTTTATTTCTTTTTCTTTCCCTTTCTTTTGAAATATGTAATTTAGAGAAGTTTCTTGGTAGTAAACACTCAATTTTTGTTTGCATATACGTATCATTCTTTTATCATCATTTTTGTACACAATTTTTGGGTACATACTTTTAATTAATAGTTATTTTCTCTCAACAAAATTAAGTTTTAACTCTATTGTTTCTAATTTATTTTGTGGTGGTGAAATCACCTGTCTTTCTAATGGCCACTCCATTGTAAGTAATCTGTCATTATAGTCAGGCTGCTTTCAAGATCCTGTCTTTATTTTTTGTTTTACACAGTTTCATTATTACACTAAGAGTGAGATTTCTTTTCTTTATTGTATCTTGGATGATTCACTTCCTGCATTTCTGGACCTATACAGTTTATTAGCTCTATCAAATTTGTAGAATCTTAGATATTGCCTCTCCTAGCTTCTCCTTGTTCTCTCCCCCTGGGATTCCAATTGCATACATGTTATACTTTCTCATCCTATTCCCAATACCACCAAAACTTTCTTATGTAATTTCATTGTCCTGATTTCTCTTTGCTATATTCTGACAATTCTTTACATATCTTCTAGTTCACTTATTCTCTCCTAAACTACATCTTAACTCCTATTTAGCCAGCCCATTGAGATTTTGATTTTATATTTTTCATTTTTACTGGTTTCATTTGTTTTTCCTCCAAATTTGTTTCTATTTTCCTCACTTGAGTCCTCAATTTTGAGTCCTCATTCTGTAGTTGCATCTTTTATTTCTTTAAACAATTTATACATAAATATTTTAAAATATACTATGCCCAGAGGTGGGATAACTGGGTCATATGGTAAGTCTATTCCAAGTCTTCTGAGGAATCTCCATATTATTTTCCATGGTGACTGCACCAAACTGCATTCCCACCAGCAGTGCAAGAGTGTACCCTTTTCTCCACAGCGTCTCCAGCATTTATCATTTGTGGACTTTTGAACAATGTCCATTCTGACTGATGTGAGGTGATACTTCATTGTATCTTTGATTTGCATTTCTCTGATAATTAGTGACATTGAGCATTTCTTCACGTTCCTGTTGATCATTTGTATGTCTTCATTGGAGAAATGTTTAAGTTTTCTGCCTATTTTTGGATTGGGTTGTTTTTCTTTTTCTATTTTTTTTCTTATTAAGTCATATGAGCTGCTTATATATTCTGGAGATAAAGCCTTTGTCAGTTTCATCTTTTGGAAATATTTTCTCCCATTCCATAAGTTGTCATTTTGTTTTGCTTATTGTTTCCTTTGCTGTGCAAAATCTTGTATGTTCAATTAGGTACTATTTGTTTATTCTTGCTTTTATTTCTATTGTTTGGGTAGACTGCCCTAGGAGAACATTCCTGAGATGAATGTGAGATAATGTTTTGCCTATGCTTTCTTTTAGGAAGTTTATTGTGTCTTGTCATATGTTTAAGTCTTTGATCCATTTTGAGTTGATTTTTGTGTATGGTGTAAGGGAGTGTTCTAGCTTCGTTGATTTACATGCTGCTGTCCAAGTTTCCCAACACCATTTACTGAAGAGACTATCTATTTCATTAAATGTTCTTGCCTACTTTGTCAAAGATTAAGTAATCAAAAATTTGTGGACTCATTTCTCAGCTCTCTATTATATTCCATTCATCCATATGTCTCTTTTTGTGCCAATTCCATGCTGTTCTGATTTCTGTAGCTCTGGAGTATTGTCTGAAATCTGGGAGAGTTATTCCTCCAGACTCTTTCTTTTTCTTCAGTAATGCTTTGGCAATTCTGGGTCACTTATTATTACATATTAATTTTATTATGATTTGTTCTAGTTCTCTGTACTATGACCTGGGTAAATTGATAGGGATTACATTAAAATGGTAGATTTCCTTGGGCAGTATGACCATTATAAAAATATTGATTCTTCCAATCCAAGAACATGGGATATTTTTCCATTTTTGTAATTATTTAATTTCCTTAATCAAAGTTTTATAGTTCTACATGTATGTCTTTTACCTCCTTGGTTAAATATGTTCCTAGATATTTTATTACTTTGGGTATAATTTAAAGGGGATCGTTTCTTTGCTTTCTTTTACTGTTGATTCATTGTTGGTGTAAAGAAATTAAACTGATTTTTGTACATTAATATTTTAACCTGCTACCTTGCTGAATTCTCCAATTAGTTCTAGTAGTTTTTGTGTGGACCTTTTATGGTTTTTTATATATAGTATCATTTCATATGCATACGGTGACAATTTTATCTTTTCTTTTCCAATTTGTGTCCCTTTTATTTCTCTCTCTTGCTTCATTGCTGTGGCTAGGACTTCCAAGACTATGTTAAATAGAAGTGGTGAGAGTGGTCAGTCTTGTTTTGCTCCAGATTTTAGTGGGAAAATTTTGAGTTTTTCATAGCTGAGTACTATGTTGGCTGTAATTTTGTCATACATAGCTTTTATTATTTTGAGATATGTTCCATCTTTACCCACTTTGGTGAGAGTTTCTTTTTTTATCATAAATTGGTATTGAATTTTATCAAGTCCTCTTTCTGCATTTTTTGAGATGATCATGTGTTTTTTGTTCTTTCTCTTATTGATGTGATATATTATATTGATTAATTTGGGTATGTTGAATCATCCTTGTGTCCCTGGGATGAACCCAACTTGATAATGATGTATAATCTTTTTTATGTGCTGTTGGGTTCTATTTGCTAATATTTTGGTAAGGAGTTTTGCATCTCTGTTCATAAGTGATATTGGTCTATAATTCTCTTTTTTGTTAGTGCTTTTGCTTGATTTTGGTATCAGGGTGATGGTGGCTTCATCAAATGAGTTTGGGAGTATTGCCTCTTTTTCAATCTTCTGGAAGAGCTTGAGAAGGACTGGTATGAGTTATTTGTGTATGCTTGGTAGAATTCCCTGTTGAAGCTGTCTGGTCTTGGACTTTTACTTGTAGGAAGTTTCTTCTGATTGCTAATTTGATTTCATTTCTAGTGATCAGTTTGTTCAAGTGGTTACTTTCTCCTTGACTCAATTTTGGTGGACTCCATGAAACTTCTCCATCTCTTCTAGGTTATCCATTTTGTTTCCATAGAGTTGTTCATAATATTTTCATATAATACTCTGTATTTCTGTGTTATTGGTTGTAATTTCTCCATTTTCCTTTCTATTTTGCTTATTTGTGCTCTTTCTTTTCTCTTCTTTGTAAACTTGGCCAGAGGTTTATTGATTTTATTTACTCTTTGAAAACAAACAAAAAAAATTCTTGGATTGATTGATTTTTTCTATTTTTTTTAAATCTGTTTTATTTTTTCCTCACCAATCTTTATTATATCCTTCCTCCTGCTGATTTTTTTTTTTTTTTGGCTCTACTTTTGTTATTTTTTAGCTGGTAGGTTAGATGTTTACTTGAGTGTTTTTATACTTTGTGGAAACCCTGTATTGCTATAAATTTCCCTCTTTGCACTTCCTTTTATGTGTCCCATAAATTGTGTGTGATTGCATTTTTGTTGTCACTTGTCTCAAAATATTTTTTAATTTCAACTTTGATTTCATCATTGACCCATTGGTTTTTTAGTAACATGTTGTTTAATCTCCATTCTGTCATTTATTTTTCTCCTTTGTTTTCCTGTAGTTGATTTCTAGTTTCATGGTCCTGTGGTCAGAAAAGATGCTTGAGAAAATTTCTATCTTCTTAAAATTATTGAAGTTCTTTTTGTGCTCAAGTGCATGATCAATCCTACAGTATATTCCATGTGCACTTGAAAAGAATATATATTCTATTTTGGGGGGATGTAATGTTATGATAATACCAACCAAGTCTAGTTGTTCTATTGTATCATTTAATTTCTCTTTTGCTTTATTTATTTTCTGTCTGGAATATCTGTCCAGTGATGTTCACGTGGTATTAAAGTCTCTGACAATGATGGTATTCTCATTAATTTCACTCTTTATCTCTGTTAGTTTTTGCTTTATGTACTTAAGTGCTCCCATATTGGGTACATATATATTAATGAGTTTAATATCCTCATCTGTATTACTCCTTTAATCATTGTAAAATATCCTTCTTCATCTTTCTTTATGGCCTCTGTTGTAAAATCTATTTTTTCTGAAATCAGTATTGATAATTCTCCTTTCTTGTCTTTTCCATTTGCATGGAATATCATTTTCCACCCTCTGACTCTCTATCTGTGTGTCCTTCTCCCTAAAATGGGTCTCTTTTATGCAACATATTGAAGGTTCTTGCTTTATTATCCAGTCTGCCACTCTATGTCTTTTGACTGGAGCATTTAGTCCATTGACATTTAAAGTAATTAATGATAACTATGTGTTTATTGCCATTTTTGAACTTACTTTTGCATTTGTTTTGATATTTCCTCTTTGTTCCTTTATTTTCCTATTGTGGTTTGAGAATTTTCCTTTGTATTATCTTGGATTTTTAGTTTTTGTGACTCAATTGTAAGATTTTTGGCTTGTGTTTACCCTTTTTTGTATGTATTTTAACCCATTACCACAACGGTTTTTATTAAACAGATAGTAATATGAGCTCAAACCCATCGTACTGAGAACAAAAACATTTGAAAAAAAATCTTTATTTTCTTGCTCCCCTCTCCCACTCATAATAATTTATTTGTGTTCTTTTATAATTTCATGTTTATTCTATTACAATTCATTGTAGTTTTCACCTTTCCAGTTATGGTTTTCTCATTTCTGCAGCATCCTGCTTCTTTTCTATTTAGAGTAGTCCTTTCAGTATTTCTTTTAGCATGGGTTTAGTGTTGCAAAGCTCTTCTATGTTTTCCTTGTCTATGAAGTTCTTTATCTGTCCTTCTATTCTAAAGTATAACATTGCTAGATAAAGTATCCTAGGCTGCATGTTTTTTTTTTTCATTTAGTATTTTGAATATATCTTACCACTCTCTTCTGTCTGATAGTGTTTTTGTAGAGAAATAATAGGGGTTCCCTGGTAAAGAATTATTTGTTTTTCTCTTGCTGCCTTTAGGACCATTACTTTATCCATAATTTTGGCCAGCCTGATTAAAATCTCTTGGTGTGAGATTGGTTTCTTCTTGTTTGGGATGCTTTGAAATTCCTGTACTGGATATCTGATTCCTTCCTTAGGTTATGGAAATTTTCAGTCATTATTTATTCAAATGACTTTTAAATCCACGTTGCTCTGTCTTCCCTTGCTGGAACCCCTATTATGCATAGAATGGCACACTTTATATAATCCCACAGGTCACTTGTATTGTTTCCATTGTTTTTTATTTCTTTTTTCTCTCAGCTGTTCTGATTGGGTGATTTCTATAGTGCTGTCTTCTAAGTCACTTATTCATTCCACTGTATTATCTAGGCTGCTTTTTACAGCCCTTAGATCAGTTCTCATTTAAGTAATTCAGTTTTCTAATTATAACTTGCTTCTTTTTATAGCTTTAATTTCATTTTTTAACATTTTTATTGATTTATAATCATTTTACAATGTTGTATCAAATTTCAGTGTAGAGCACAATTTTTCAGTTATACATGAACATATATATCTTCATTGTCACATTCTTTTCTCTATGAGCTACCTTAAGATCTTGTATATATTCCCCTGTGCTATACAGTATAATCTTGTTTATCTATTCTACAAATTTTAAATCCCACTCTATGCCTTCCCATCTCCACCCCCTTGGAAACCACAAGCTTGTATTCTATGTCTGTGAGTCTATTTATATTTTGTATTTATGCTTTGTTTGTGTTTTTTGTTTGTTTGTTCTTTTTGTTTGTTTTTCTTTTTTTATATTTCACATATGAGCGATCTCATATGGTATTTTTCTTTCTCTTCTGGCTTACTTCACTTAGAATGACATTCTCCAGGAGCATCCATGTTGCTGCAAATGGCATTATGTTGTCAGTTTTTATGGCTGATTCCATTGTGTAAATATACCACATCTTTTTTATCCAGTCTTCCATTGATGGACGTTTAGGTTCTCTCCATCTAGACTATTGTAAATAGTTCTGCTATGAAAATTGGGGTGTATGTGTTATCCTGAAGGAGGGTTCTTCTGGATATATTCCCAGGAGCAGGAATCCTGGGTCATACGGTAAATCTATTCCTAGTCTTTTGAGGAAACTCCATACTGTTTTCAATGGTGGTTGCACCAATCTGGATTCCAACCAGCAGTGTAGGAGTGTTCCTCTTTCTCCACAGCCTCTCCAGCATTTATCATTTGTGCATTTTTGAATGATGACCATTCTGACTGGTGTGAGGTGATACCTCAATGATTAGTGATACTGAGTATTTATTCATCTGCCTATTAATCATTTATATGTCTTCCTTGGAGAATTACTACTTTAGATCTTTTGCCCATATTCAGATTGGATTGTTTGGTTGTTACTTATTAAATCGTATGACCTGCTTATATATTCTGGAGAAGAAGCCTTTGTCGGTTTCATTTGCAAAATTTTTCTCCCATTCCGTAGATTGTCTTTTTGTTTTACCTATGGTTTCCTTTGCTGGGCAGAAGTTTCTAAGTTTCATTAGGTCCCATTGGTTTATTCTTGCTTTTATTTCTAAAGCTTGAGTAGACTGTTCTAGGAGAATATTTTTGAGATGAATGTCAGATAAAGTTTTGCCTATATTTTCTTCTAGGAGGTTTATTTTATCTTGTCTTATATGTAAGTCTTTGATCCATTTTGAGTTTATTTTTGTTCTTGATATAAGGGAATGTTCTAGCTTCATTGCTTTACATGCTGCTATCCAGTATTCATAACACCATTTGCTGAAGAGACTGTCTTCATTCCATTGTGTATTTTTGCCTCATTTGTCAAAGATTAGTTGACCCAAATTTGTGGGTTCACTTCTGGGCTCTCTATCCTGTTCCGTTGGTCTGTCTGTCTGTTTTTGTACCAATACCATGCTATCTTGATGACTGTAGCTCTAAAGTATTGTCTGAAGTCTGGAGAGTTATTCCTCCAGCCTCTTTCTTCCTCTTCAGTAATGCTTTGGCAATTCTAGGTCTTTGATGATTCCATATTAATTTTATTATGATTTGTTCTACTTCTGTGAAGTATATTCTGGGTAATTTGATAGGGATTGCATGGAATCTGTAGATTGCATTGGGTAGTATGACCATTTTAACAATATTGATTCTTCCAATCCAAGACCATGGAATATCTTTCCATTTTTTAAAGTCTTCTTTAATTTCCTTCATCAATGGTTGATAGTTTTCCGTGTATAATTCTTTCATCTCTTTGGTTACATTTATTCCTGGATATTTTATTATTTTGGGTGCTATTTTAAAGGGGATTGATTGTTTACTTTCTTTTTCTGTTGATTCATCATTAGTGTAAAGAAATGTAACTGATTTTTGAACGTTAATTTTGTAACCTGCTACCTTGCTGAATTCTTCAATCAGCTCTAGTAGCTTTCATGTGGACCTTTTAGGGTTTTTTATATATAGTAACATGTCATTAACATATAGTGACACTTTGACCTCTTCTTTTCCAATTTGGATCCCTTTTACTTCTCTCTCTTGCTTGATTGCTGTGTCTAGGACTTCCACGACTATGTTGAATAGGAGTGGTGATAGTGGGCATCCTTGACTTGTCCCAGATTTTAGTGGGAAGCTTTTGAGTTTTTCCCCATTGAGTACTATGCTGGCTGTAGGTTTGTCATATATAGCTTTTATTATGTTGAGTTATGTCCCCTCTATAAACACTTTGGTGAGAGTTTTTATCATAAATAGGTGTTGAATTTTATCAAAAGTTTTTCCGGCATCTATTGAGATGATCATGTGGTTTTTGTCCTTTCTCTTGTTGATGTGATGTATTACATTGATTGATTTGCGTATGTTGAACAAGCCTTGTGTCCCTGAGATGAACTCCACCTGGTAATGTTGTATAATCTTTTTTAAGTGTTGTTGGATTCTATTTGCTAAAATTTTGGTGAGGATTTTGGCGTCTATGTTCATCAGTGATATTGGCCTATAATTCTCTTTCTTTGGAGTGTCTTTGCCTCATTTTGGTATCAAGGTGATGGTGGCTTCAAAGAATGAGTTTGGGAGTATTCCCTCCTTTTCAATCGTCTGGAAGATTTTGAAAAGGACTGGTATGAATTCTTCTTGTATGTTTGGTAGAATTCCCCGATGAAGCTGTCCGGTCCTGGACGTTTATTTGTAGGGAGGTTTTTAATTGCTATTTCTATTTCCTTTCTAGTGATCGGATTGTTCAAGTGTTCAGATTCTTCTTGATTCAGTCTTAGTGGACAGTATGTTTCCAGAAACTTGTCCATCTCCTCTAGGTTATGCAGTTTGGTTCCATATAGTTTTTCATAATATTCTCATATGATATTCTGTATTTCTATTTTATTTGTTGTAATTTCTCCATTTTCCTTTCTTATTTTGCTAATTTGTGCTCTCTCTTTTTTCTTTTTTTGTGAGTTTTGCCAGAGGTTTGTCGATTTTATTTAATTTTTCAAAAACCCATCTTTTTGTTTGGTTGATTTTTTTCTATGGTCTTGTTAATCTCTATTGTATTTATTTCCTCTCTGATCTTTATTATTTCCTTCCTTTTGCTGCTTTTTGGGGCTTTGTGTTTTTTTCTAATTCATTTTGGTGGTGGGTTAAATTGTTTATTTGAGATTGTCCTTCTTTTTTGAGGAATGCCTGTACAGTTATAAACTTCTCTCTTAGCACAGCCTTTGCTGGGTCCCAAAGGTTTTGAGTGGTTGTGCTTCCATTGTCATTTGTCTCAAGGTATTTTTTAATTTCAGTTTTGATTTCCTCATTGATCCATTGTTTTTTCAATAATATATTGTTTAATCTCCATGCTTTCCTTTTTTTCTCCTTTGTTTCTCTGTTTTTGATTTCCAGTTTCATGGAATTATGGTCAGTAAAGATGCTTGAGATAATTTCTAACTTCTTAAGATTGTTGAGGTTTCTTTTGTGCCCAAGTACATGATCGATCCTGGAAAATGTTCCATGTGCACTTGAAAACAATGTATATCCTGTTTTTTGGGGGTGTAATGCTCTGAAAATATCCACCAAATCTAGATTTTCTATTGTATTATTTAATTTCTCTGTTGCCTTGTGTATTTTCTGTCTGGAAGATCTGTGTAGTGAAGTTAATGCAGTGTTAAAGTCTCCAACTATGATTGAATTCCCATCAATATCCCCCTTTATCTCTGTTAGTAATTGTTCTATGTACTTAGGTGCTCCTATATTGGGTGCATATATATTAATGAGTGTAATATCCTCATCTTGTATCAATCCTTTAATAATTATAAAATGTCCTTCTTTATCTTTCTTTATGGCCTTTGTTTTAAAGTCTACTTTGTCCGAAATCAGTACTATAACACCTGCTTTTTTGGCTTTTCATTTGCATGACTTATCCTTTTCCATCCTTTCACTCTTAATCTATATGTGTCCTTCTCCCTAAAATGGGTCTCTTGTATGCAGCATATTGAAGGTTCTTGCTTTATTATACAGTCTGCCACTCTATGTCTTTTGACTGGAGCATTTAGTCCATTAACACTTACAGTAATTAATGATAGATGTGTGTTTATTGCCATTTTGAACTTATCTTTGCAGTTGAATTGGTATATCCTCTTTGTTCCTTTCTTCTTCCTTTTGTGGTTTGGTAATTTTCCTTTGTATTATCATGGATTTTACTTAATTATTGTGACTCCCTTGTAAGTTTTTGGTTTGTGGTTACCCTTTTTCGTAAATTTATTAGCCCATTACTATAACTGTGTTTATTAAACTGCTAGTAACATGATCTCAAACCCATCCTAACATTTAAAAAAATTTAAAAAAGAAAAAAATACATATACTATATTTCCCTGCCTTCCTCTCCCACTCTCAGTGATTAGTATGTCTTCTTTTATAATTTCCAGTTTATTTTATTTGTAATTCATTAGTTATCAGCTTTCCAGTTGTGAGTTTCTCATTTCTGTAGCATCCTGCTGCTTTTGTATTTAGAATAGACCTTTCAATATTTCTTTTAGCATAGGCTTAGTGTTGCTAAACTCATGTCGATTTTTTTGTTGGTGAAATTCTTTATTTCTCCTTCTATCCTAAAAGATAGCCTTGCTGCATAAAGTATCCTAGGTGGCATCTTTTTTTCTTTCAGGGCTTTGAATATATAATTCCACTCCCTTCTGTCCTGTAGTGTTTGTCTAGAGAAATCAGCTAAGAGCCTTATGGGGGTTCCCATGTAACTTACTCTTTTCTTTTCTCCTGCTGCCTTTAGAATCATTTCTTTATCCCTGACTCTAGCCATCTTGATTATGATATGTCTTGGTGTGGGTCTATTTGGGTTCTTCCTGTTTGGGACCCTCTGAGCTTCCTGTACTTGGATACCTGATTCCTTCTTTAAGTTTGGGCAGTTTTCAGTCATGATTTCTTCAAAAACCTTTTCAATCCCCTTTGATTGTTCTTCCCTTTCTGGGAGAACTATTATTTGAAGATTGGGATGCTTTATATTATCCCATAGGTCACTTATGCTATTTTCATTATTTTTTATTTGTTTATCTTGTAGTTCTTCTGAACGGGTGCTTTATATTGTCCTGTCTTCTAGGTCACTAATTCTTTCCTCTGCATTATCTAGTCAGCTTTGCACAGCTATTAGATCATTCCTCATCTCTGTCAATGCCTTTACCCATTCTACTTGGCTCTTCTTTATAGCTTCAATTTCATTTTTGTCATATTTTATATCTCTAAACACTATCTCTTTTAATTCCTTCAGCAGTTTGATCACTCCTTTTTTGAAATCTTGATCTAGTAGTCTATCAATGTCTATTTCATTAATCTTTCTTTCAGGAGATTTCTCTTGTTCTTTTAATTGGGAAAGGTTTCTCTACTTCTTCATCTTGCCTATACCTCTCTGGCACTGTGGTTTATGGAGTATCAGTTATCTATTTTGGTCCTTAAGGAGTTTATCTATCTAATACCTATTTAGGAATAAGACTTAGGAAAAAAAGAAAAAAAATAAGAGAGAGAGAGAAAGAATTTTAAAAGAAGGGAGAGAGAAGGTTTGAAAACACTGTATAATGAATAATAGAAGAGCGAGTTGAAGCAGAGTATCAATCGGGTTGATACATCCTTTAAAACCTTTTAAAAAAAAAGGGGGGAAAGATGAAAAGATGTATTTGAAACCTGTGTCTAATCAGTAACAGGACATCAATACCCAAGAGAAATAGAAATGTATTAAGAAGTAAATATTAAGAGGGTAATGGAAAATAGAACAGGTAAAAACAGATTTAAAAAAGGGGGGGTTATCGGTGTTCTCCTGGAATCTGTGTGCTTTTAATGTGAAGTCCTTCTGTCTTCGTCCTGTTTTGGAAGCTCAGATTGCTGTTTTCAGAAGCCCTCCATTGGCACCCTGTTCTATGCTGCTCCCAGTACCTGTCGGCAAGCAGATGGCGCCTCCTCATAACACTGGGTCAGGTACAGCTCTCCTCTGCTGTGGGCGGGTGGGTCACTGTCCCTCCCGATGCTGCAGTCAGATGTTGCAGACTGGCCAGGTAGGAGGGCGGGTCGTGCCCCCTTCCAGCGCCTCGGTCAGGGTCTGTGTTCCTGCCAGAAAGGCGGGGGGCCACCGTCCCTCTCCCAGTGCCGGTAGCGCCACTTCTCTGTGCGGCTGCATTCGCTACATCATGTCGGCACTCTGCAGGTGGGCTGGGGAAGACCGAGCAATAGCCTTGTCCCTGCTCCAGGCCAAAGCTCAGCTCTTTGTTTGTCTTTGTGGAGCAAGTTCTCTGAGGGACCAGGATGGAAGGTTCCTATCTGCCTCAGGATGTAGGCAAGTCTTAGTCTGGCCTTTGAGGCTGCTAAGCCCTTAGGTGCAGATACAGGTTTCGCTCCCACCCCCGCCTGGATGTTAAGCCCTGGAGGATATGGCGGCTGTGCCTGAGCCCCACCTCTCTTCCCCCGAAAACTTTCCATGGGTTTTCAGAAGTGGGGGTATGCACCCTTCCCCCCGGGGCTCATCAATCGTGCTGTTTTATGGAGGGCCCAGATTGTTCTGCCCTATACACCCACAGCCATGGTGTGCAGCCCCTTGTAGTCCCCTGGGGCTGCCTCAGTGCATCTGCCCCCATCCTCTTCCCGGCTTGGTCAGCCTGGCCCTGCTGTAGCTGCTGGCCCATGTCTCAAGCTGGGTGTTGGGGGGATCCTTTGTGCCCATTTTACTTAGTTATGTCAGTCAAAGGCTGATCTGTACAAATCTGAGCCTTGGAGGCTCCCCCTCCATCCCGCTGGTCTCTCAGTTGGAGAGGGGAGACCCAGCGAAAGAGCGCCAGACCTTCTTTGCCGCTCCCTCCCCGTGGGGCCCGTCCCACTCTGCTTTGCCTTTTGTTCTTTCTTTTTCCCTTTTCTCCTACCAGATTTTTGGTGTCTTTATCTTTTGAAGAGGGTGATGTTCTGTCGGAGTTCTGCTGGTGCTCTGTTTGGCTGATTGGGTCTGTGGATGTGGGTCTTGGTGCATTTGTGGGAGAGGGTGAGCTGCGAGCGTCCTTCTACTTCACCATTTTCTCTCTTCTTGGCCATTTTGATTATTATATATCTTGGTGTGTGTCTATTTGGGTTCTTCATGTTGGGACCCTCTGAGCTTACTGTACTTGGATATCTGATTCATTCTTTACATTTGGGAAGTTTTCAGTCATGATTTCTTCCAATACCTTTTCAATCCCCTTTGATCTTTCTACCCCTTCTGGAACCCCCTATTATGCAAAGATTGGACCACTTTATATTAGCCCATAGATCCCTTATTTATGCCATTTTCATTTTTTTTATTTGTTTATCTTGTAGCTCTTCTGATTGAGTGCTTTCTGTTGTTCTGTCTTCTAGGTCACTAGTTCGTTCTTCTGCATTATCTAGTCTGCTTTGCACAGCCTTTAGATCCCTTCTCATCTCAGCCAATGAGTTTACCAATCCTACTTTGCTCTTCTTTATAGCTTCAATTTCATTTTTGACATATTTTTTATCTCTAAACACTATCTCTTTTAGTTCCTTCAATTCTTTGATCATTCTTTTTTTGAAATCTTGTTCTAGTAGGCTATCAATGTCTATTTCATTGATCATTCTTTCAGGGGGTTTATCTTGTTCTTTTAATTGGGAATGATTTCTCTGCTTCTTCATCTTGCTCATACCTCTCTGGCACTGTGGCTTATGGAGTATCAGTTATCTATTGTGGTCTTTATGGAGTTTATTTATTTATATATCTATTGCCTATGTAGGAATAACACAAAATAAAGTAAAATAAAATAAAAGATAGAGAGAAATAATTTTAAAAGAAGGGAGCGAAAAAGGTTTGAAAACTGTGTATAATGAATAATAGAAGAGCAATTTGAAGCAGAATGGCAATCGGGTTGAGACATCTCTTAAAAACTTTTAAAAAAAGAAAGAAGAGGGAAAAATGTATTTGAAACCTGTGTCTAATCAATAACAGAACATCAAAAGCAAGAGAAAATGAAATGACGTGGATTTTTAAAAATAATAGTAATAAACATATTTGTTAAAAATTTAAATGGGATTAAAACTGGGAGTATATATAATTGTCTAAGAAGTGAAAATTTATAGGGTAATAGAAAATAGAACACGTAAAAACAGATTTAAAAAAAGAAAGGGGGGTGGTGTTCTCCTGTAGACTGTGTGCTCTTAATGCAAAGTCTTTCTGTCTTTGCCCTGTTTTGAAAGCTTAGCTTGCTGTTTCAAGAGGCCCTTTGTTGGCACCTACATCTATGCTGCTCCCAGTGCCTGTAGGCAAGCAGATCACGCCCCCTCCCAAAATTGGGTCAGGTGCAGCTCTCCTTTGCTGTGGGCTGGCAGGTCACTGCCCCTCCAGATGTTGTAATTAGATGTTGCAGACTGGCTCGGTAGGAGGATGGGTCACAGCCCCTCCTAGCACCACGGTCAAGGGCTGCGTTCCTGCTGGAAAGGCAGGGGGGCCACTGGCCGTCTCCTGGAGACGTTCGCAACTCTGTGCCACTGTGCGCTCCGTAGGTGGGCTTGGGGAAGACTGAGAAACAACCCCATCCCTGCTCCAGGCCAAAACCCAGCTCCTTGTTTGTCTTGGCAGAGCAAGTTCTCTGAGGGATCAGGACGGAAGGATCCTATCTCCCTCAGGCTATAGACAAGTCTCTTTTGGCCTTTTAGGCTGCTAAGTCCTTAGGTGCAGATGAAGGTTTTGCCCCCACCCCCGCCTGGGTGCTATGGCAGCTGTGCCTGAGCCCCACCTCACTTCACCTGAAAACTTTCTGTGGGTTTTCAGAGATGGGGGTATGCACGATTTCCCCCAGGGCACATCAGCTGTGTTGTTTTATGGAGGGCCCAGGTTGTTCTGTCCTGTGAACCCACACCAAAGTCTTGCAGCTCCTTAAAGTCCCCTGCAGCTGCCTCAGTTCAGCCTTCCCTGTCCTCCACCCAGCTCAGGCAGCCTGGCCCTGCTCCCAGCTGCCGGTCCGAGTCTCAGGCTGGGTGTCAAGGGGACCCTCTGTGCCTGTTTAACTTAGTTCTGTCAGTCAAGGGCTGCTCTGTATAGATTCGAGCCTCGGAGACTCCCCTCCATCCTGTTTGCCTCTCGGTTGTAGAGGGGAGACCAAGTGAATGAGCACCAGTCCTCCTTTGCTGCTCCCTCCCCGTGGGACCCATCCCACACTGTTTTGCCTTTTCTTCTTTCTTTTTTCCTTTTCTCCTACTAGATTTTTTTCATCTCTGTCTTTTGAAGAGGACGATGTTCTGTCAGATTTCCACAGGTGCTCTGGATGGCTGAGTGGGTCTGTGGATGTGAGTCTTGTTGTATTTGTGGGAGAGGGTGTGCTACAAGCATCCTTTTACTCTGCCATCTTGGCCTGACCCAATTTCATTTTTAACATATTTTATATCTCTAAATACAATCTCCTTTTGTTCCTTCTGTACTTTGATCACTCCTTTTTTGAAATCTTGATCTAGTTGGATATCAATGTCTGTATTATTGATCATCCTTTCAGAGGATTTCTCTTGTTATTTTAATAGGGAGTGGTTCCTCTGCTTCTTCATTTTGCTCATATTTCTGTGCCACTTGGCTTATGGATTATTAGTTATCTTCTGTGGTCCTTAAGGAGATTATTAATTTATCTATATAATACATATGTGGATATAAAACTTAAAAAAGGGAGAGTTTTAAAAGAAGAGGAAAAAAAGGTTTGAAAACAAATTATAACCAATGACAGGAGAACAAGTTTAAGCAACCTTAAAAGAGGACAAAAGAATAAAATTTGAAAACTGAGTACAATCAATAACAGGAAAACAAATCCAAGAAAAATAATGAAATTGAGGCAAATTAAAAAAATAATAGTAATAAAATATTTTAAAAGAAAAAATTAAAAGGGATTAAAAATAGAGAACTGTACAATTTTTTAAAAAGTAAAGAAAATAGAACAGAGTAAAAAGAAAATAAAAGTGGATGTGTTCCCTTGGAGATTGCTCTTAATTATTTTGTTGAGAGGTCCTTCTTAAGTATGGGTGGTTGTCAAGTTTTACTTTGCTTTGGTTAGGAGTGTGGCCATTGGCCTGATAGTCTGAGCCTGCCCTTATTATTGAATGGGGCCTCCTTTTTGTTTTGTCATTGTCACCACTCCTGCATGAACTCAGCTTCCTGCTTCCATCGCCTCTCCATTGGCACCTCCAGTCTGTGCTGCTCCCAGTGCCAGCTTGTAAGCAGATTGCACTCCTTTCCAATACTGTGGTCATGTCCTGTGCTCTTACACAGTGCACAGGTGGGTCACACCCTTCCCATCACTGCTTTCAGATGTTGTGCTCATTTACAGTAGGCAGACAGGTAGCACCCCCCTTCCAACACCATTATCAGGTGCTGTGCTCCTGCATGGTAGGTGGGCTGGTCATGCCATGCCCTCTCCTGGCACCAGTTGTTCCCCTGCTCTGTGTAGCTCCCCACTCTGTCTCAGGTCTGCTCTCCATAAGTGGGCTTGGGGAAGATGGTTGAACAGCACTTGCCCCTGCTCCGTGCTTGAAATCAGCTCCTTGTTCATTTGTCTTGGAAGCATGAGTTCTCAAAGGCACCAGGGCAGAATGATCCTATCTGCTTCTGGCTGTAAACTAGTCTCCATCTCCCTATGAGGCTGCTAAGCCCCAAGTTAGGGATTCAGGTTTCAACCCTGCCCCTACGTGTGCTAATCACTGGAGGATTTGGTGGCTGTGGCTGTGCCCAACCACTCTTTCCCTGAGAACTGGTTCAGTGGGTCTTCTGAGATAAAAGCTATGGCACATTCCCCCAAGGACAAACCAACAGTATTGTTGTTTTGTTGTTGTTGTTGTTGTTGTTGTTGTTGTTGTTGTTGTTGTTGTTGTTGTTGTTGTTTGGAGGGCCCAGTTTATTCTGTTTTGTATACCTCCAACCCATGGCACAGAGCACCCTGTAGTCCCCCAGAGTTGCCTCTATATCACTTGCCCCAGTCCTCCCTTCATCTTGGGCAGCCTGTCTTGTTCCCCACCTGCCACTTTGACTCTAGAGCTGGGAGTTGTGTTTATCTTCTGTGCCTGTTTAACTTAGTTCTGTCAGTCAAGGGCTACTCTGTACAGATCCATGCCTCAGAAATTCCCCCTTCAACCCGCTAACCTCTCTGTTGGAGGGGGAGACCCAGCAAATGTGTGCTATTCCTCCTTTGCCACTCCCTCCCCACAGGACTGGTCCCAAACTGCTTTGTTTTTTCTTCTTTCTTTATTCAGTTCCTCCTACCAGATTCATGGCATCTTTATCTTTTGAAGAAGGCAATGTTCTGCTAGAGTTCAGCAGGTGGTCTGGCTGGCTGGGTGGCTCTGTGAATGTGAGTCTTGATGTATTTGTGGGACAGGGTAAGCTATGAGTATTGTTCAACTCTGTCATCTTGTCTGATCCCCCTTGAACTTTTGATATTCAAAGTTAACAAATGTCGTAAGTGTCAAATGCACACCAGATTTCAAAAACAGCATAAAATTAGGTAAATTATGCCATTATTATTTGTATATAAGTTACATATTGAAATGATGATATTATCTATAAATATAAAGTTAAATAAAATATAAAATTTCAACATTTTAAACTTTTAAAATGTGGCTCCTAGAAAAAATTAAATTGCTTGTTTATCTTACAGTATTTCTATTGCAAGAGTAATGATCTGGCTGGATGAAGCTAATCTTTAAAGGTTGGAAAGGAAGACTAGGGATGAATGAGTGTTAATGACTTCAGGCTTCTTAGGAAACACATTTATACTTTATGAAGGGATTTCTGAATGCACTTTCTTAAAGAATATATTATTTCATAGTGATCTTAGTGGCAATATAAAGTCAACTGAGGGCATATTTTAAGGAAGTCTGAAATTAGAAACTGCGTATTTTGTAAACCTAGTTTTATGAGTTAGAATAGACTAAGTATGTACAAGTATTAAACAGTTGTTACTTCAAGTGGAAATTACAGCTTTAAAACTGAAAGTAATTTTGAAAGTAAAGTTTCTATGTTTTTTAATTATACAACTTTGCATTATACCATAAACCTAGCTTTAGAGTGTATGTAGTAAATGAGCTATGCTTCTGAAAGCTCTTGTGATCATCTGATAAAGTAAAACATTGTTATCTCAAAATATTAAAGATCTGTATTATTGTATTATATGGATGGAAAGGGAAAAAATGTGTTATGTTTGAACAGGAAAATCAGAACAATGTCATTTTATCCTTACATGACTTAAACTAATGCTGTATGGTAAAGAGTTCTTTAATTTTTGTTTTACACTTATACATGCAACTCTACCATGACACATACATAAACACACATTGATGAGATACCAGCAAGAATTGAAGACTATTGGCAATTCACAAAATATCATTTCCCCCTTGCTCTATTGTCACATAATTACACTTGGAGTTATGGCCATCTAAGTGACTATATTTCTCAGACTGCTGTGAAGTGTGGTCTATGGCTAATCTGTGTACAATGAAAACAATGAGCTTAATTATGCAGGTCATCTGAATCTGGGCCTGAAAACATTGTTATCCACACTGCCATATTGTCTTTACCTTTACAACCATCTTGAGAGTGAACAATGGGAAGTCCAGTTTTGATATCATAGAAAAGATCAATGTTGTATGTAATAGCAGAGCAACAAGATGGTAAAGATCTTGGTTCTTGAATGAATGTATGGGGTAGAACTGCCTTACTAATCTGTACCTCTTACTTCAGGATTGTTATAAAGAAGATAAATAAATTCCTCTTTTCCTTAAGATCATATATTTTGTGACCTTTTTGTTAGAGCAGCTTAGAATTTAATCAACTTAATAACATTTTGCCTGTAGAAAATTTCTCAAGGAGCAAAGAAAACAGTATTTTTTACAATAGTTTACTCTAAATTATTTGCTATCTCTCACACACTTAAACAACAACAACAAAAAATTAATTTCATTAAGACCATTTACTCTTTTGATAAAACACAATTCACCCACTCCCAATCATCTTGTGCTATTAAATTATGCAGAGTCTACTTCCATAAAGGAGCCTCAGGTTTCACTGAGAAATAAACATGGTGAGTTATATCAATTTTCTATTTCCATGAATTTCAATACAATGTGTTCTAAATTTGAGCCTGTTTGTTCAGGAGCTTCTATGAGAATTCCTTAGTTCAAGAATACCCACCTTGTCAAGTCTTTTTTCTTTAAATGTACAACACAAGTCAGGCAGTATACTTTTTCAAAGGCATTATATCATAAAGATCAAAAATGGAGTTTAACAGCCTTGAGACTCCAGGCTCAGGCTCCATACTCTATGTCCTTGGGCAAGTTATTTTATCTCTATTCTTCATGGAAATGATAACATTGCTAGCATTTCACTTACAGATTAGCTCTGGATAGAGTAATTTGTATAATGTGATAGAGAAATACATGTAAATTTTTAAGCATAGTGACACACAGAAAATTTTTATATATTATCATATTTGTGTACAGTTCCAAAAAATCACAATTTTCTCTTAGGTTGCCTTTTAATCCAGTGAATTGTTAAGAATTCTTGGCAAATTATCTTGTTACATAGAATAAATATATCATGCTTTAGGCTGCTAAGGTTGTTGAAAAAAACCATAAATTGGATGGTTTATCAACAACATAAATTTATTCTTTTAAGGCTGAAAGTCCAAGATTAGTGTGCCAGTAAATGTTGGGTTCTGGTGAGAAACCTCTTCCAGGTTACAGATGGCTGACCTAATTGAAACCTCACATGGGAGAAAGAGAGCAAACACGCTCTCTCTTCATTCTTATAAAAACGTTAATACCATTTATGAGGGCTCCACCCATCGGACTTCATCTAATTCTAATACCCTCTGAAGATTCTACCTCCTAATACCAACACATTAAGAGTAGCGTTTCAACAAATATTCAGTCCATATTATATCCATTCAAAACTCTTCCTGCCTATATTATTTTTAATTTCTCTTCTGGAGGTCCTTACTCATCAGTTCTAAATTATATTGTAATTGTCTCCCTTCTCCTCTTTTCTTCACATTGACTCAATTCTCAAAAAAATTATATTTTTAATTCTTATGTTATATCCACTGTGTGTTATGATTATCTACTGGACATGTCAGCTTTGTTGGTCAACACTTACTTATTTAATACGTAATAAATTATTTGACATACTTGTTGCTGGAAACTTAAAAGGAAATAAGAAAGACTTACCCTCTAACTAATAGAAATTAAAGAATAAATTTTTTTAAATCAACATAAGATTTTGTGATCATGTTAATTTTTACCCAATCTTATTTGTTATATTAATTCTTTGATGAGAATTGATAAATGTGTATAACCCACAACCAATATCAAGATATAGAAAATTTCCATAATCATAATTTTCCCTTAATTATGCTTTGTAGATGATGATTCACAACCCTAGGAACTTGAAAGCACTTATCTGATTGTTCCCTCTATGTTTTTGTCATTTTCAAAATGATATATGAATAAAATAATACAATTGATAGTTATGTGTGTCTGTATTATTTAAATTAGCAAAATACTTTGTTTCTAATTTTATTTTTATGTTGTTGTTATTTTCATTTTTATTCTTTATATTCTTTCATTGGATTTAATTTATTCTTTTATCAGTTGATGGATATTTGTGTTCCTCCAAATATGTGGCTGTGAATAAAATCTCCCAAAATGGAGATATAGAGACCTTTTGTTGAACATATTATATATAATTGCTGGGTCATATATTAAATGTACATAAAACTTTGAGAGACTAGTAAATTGTTTTCCAAATTGATTTGAAACACTTTGCATTTTTATCTGCAATATACGGGTGTTACTTTTGCTGTATATCTTTGTCATCCCTTTTTGCTTTTAGGTTTGATTTTCCTTCTGTTATTTGCCCAATCTAGAAGCTATGTAATAGTTACACAATGCTTTTTTAATTTGCATTTCCCAAATGGCTAATGATATTTAGCCTCTTTTCATGTGCTTAGTTGTCATTCTTCTTTCTTTAAATCTTTCAGCTTTTAAAATATTTTGTTATATATTTTCACTCATTTAAAATATTCTATCATTCTTCTTCCTAGTTTGCTTTATAGTTTCTTATATATTACGGACATTTGTGCTTTCTCAGATAAAAGTTTTTAATTTTTCTCCCAGACTGTGAGGTATATATTCATTTCCTTAATAAGATGTTTGAAGATTTGAAGCTTTTAATTTTTATGAAGTTCAATTTACCATTATTTTCTTTTATAGTTTATGCTTCTTGTCTTATCTGCAAAGTCTTTATCACAGGTCAAAAGACTTCATCTTTATCTTCTTGAATCTTGTTTTCTCAGATGTTAAATTTAGATCTAGAAATCTTCAAAGTAATATTTGTATATGGAATAAAGTAAGGGTTGATTCTTACCTTTTGTCCTGGGTTATGCAGTTTGTCCAGTATAAATTGTTAAAAAAAAAAAAAAGTATTCTGTTCCTACTGAATTAACTTGACACTTTTGCCACTCATCAATTGACAATACAAATGCACTCTAGAAGTATATTATTTTATTAATCAATTAGTTTATCCTTACACCAATATCATATCGTTTTTGTTAAGATAGTTTTCATAGTTGGTAAATTCAATTATTGTTGTGGTTTTTTGTTAATTTTTTTGAATTTTCTAGAGTCATCATGATGTTTACATATAGACAACTACATTATTTCTTTTCATCCTCTATGATATTTATTTCCTCTTCTTATTTTATTGTGTTGGCTAACAGCTCCAAAAAACATTGAGTAAGAATGATAATTGGATAGCTTTTCCTGAATTCTAATCAATCATAGTGGGAAATCAGTCTTCTATCATTAAGTAAGACATTAAATGTAGGTTATTTATAGATGAGCTTCCTGTTTTTGGTGAAAATTTGCAGTTAAATTCTGGATTTGATTTGCCAAAACATTGTGTAAATTATTTTTTATTATATTCTTATAAACATAATGTTTTATTATAATATCTTTTTTATGATTTTAATATCTGCATACTTCTAGTCTCATAAATTAACTTATGAAAGATTCCTGACTCTTATTTCCTAGCAAGATTGTGCAGAATTGGAAATCTTTAATAATTTTGATGTAACTCACAGTGAATTTATCTAGCTATAGAGTTTTAGTTATAGGAAGATTTTTAATTTCAAATTTACTTGTATAAAGAATATGATGTTATTCAACATATATGTCCCACCCAAAGAGATAGGGAGAGAGAAATATTGCAAGAGTCAATGTATTTACTTTTATATGTGTTAGAATGTCATCAATTTCTAACAAATTTCACAAATAATGTAAGATAAATAATATTATATATATTATTACATATCTTTTCTCTGTAATCTTTTAGGACTTGAAAAATAAACTCTTTATGATACTAAATACACAATATAGTATTTATAATATTTGTCATATTTGAAAGTAGTAATGGACAAAATGTTCTAGTTCAACTAGGTTGGTATTAGTTATATATAATTTCATTTTGAAATTATTATAATAAGAATAAAATTCAAAATTAATTTAGAAAATTAATGTACAAATTTTTGTAAAATTACTTAATATATTATATTTTGAAGAGAAAGAAGTTACTTAATTTTTTTCTTTATTTGTATTAATTTCCAA
The DNA here is from genome assembly GCF_009834535.1 of Camelus ferus. NCBI lineage: Eukaryota > Metazoa > Chordata > Mammalia > Artiodactyla > Camelidae > Camelus > Camelus ferus. The sequence continues at coordinate 61,845,541 of NC_045709.1, forward strand.
TTGCTGCTATAAAAATTACCACAAATCCAATGATTAAAAACAACACAAATTTTTTATCTTAGAATTCTGTAAGTCAGAAGTCTGATGGGATAAATTATTTGGGGGCTAAAACAAAGGTGTCGGCAGAGCTGAATCTGTCTCTTGGAGATTCTGTGGGGAATCTCTTCTTCTTTTCCCAGCTTCCAGAAGCTATTTGTTTTCCTTTGACACCTGTCTTCCTTCCTACATCTTTAGGGTCAGCAACATTGGGTTAAGTCCTCATACAGCCAGTTTCTGACTCTTTCTTCATGTTGTCTCTTTCAGATTTAAAGAGCCTTATGATTACATTGAGTCTGCCTGGTAATCCAGAATAACTTATTTTAAGGTTGGCTGATTAGCAACCTTATTTCTATTTGAAACCTTATTTACTCTTTGCCATGTAACCTAAAATATTCATAGATATTAAACATCAGGATATAAACTAGGGGGCATTATTTTTCCTACCACAATTTTTCAAGGAAAGAAAGAATAATTACAAAAATAAAGTGATCATCACAGACATAATATAAAGTAACTAACTGAAAGCACAAAGTATTATGATAAAGGAGTTGAAGGTGGAGGAATACAGAATTTAAATCTCTGGAGGAGCATAAAACACACACCAAAAAAAAGAACTTTTCACTCTAAATATTATGATAGACCAAAACACTTCAAATAAGTCATGATGTATCCTCTGATGTTTGAATATGTATGAATACATCTATATAATTACCTTTTCATAGTTTACTAGTAATCACTATTTTAAGGAATAGAGCTCATCCAATAGATTCTTATTTAAGATTACTCTCTTCTTATTGACTTCATAATTTTAACATTTCTTTAATTACTTTTCCATTCATAAAATTCTGAATATTTGTGTGCTATTGACACTCTGATTCCCTTGTTTCCTAATTTCTTTCTCTCTTCTTTCTCAGATTCCATGAATGCAGGAAAAAAAAAAAAAAGTCATTCAATTTCTTCAGGTTCTTCTTCTGTGTTCATAGGATTAACATAGTAAATTGTCCCTGAATTACTGAGACTAAAGCAAGAAACACAGAACATATCCAGATTGGTAATCTAAAGAGAATTCAATAAATTTAATAATTGTAAATAGAATATAAAGGAATCAAAGATAACCCATGACAGGTATTTGGGGGTAAAAGGATGAAGAAGTACATGAATCTTTATTCATTTACCTAAGCCTAAAGAGATTAGATGACATAGAAAGTTTGGACATGGATAGATCTGTGGATGGAGAGGGTCACTTGATAGAAATTCAAGAATATAACTTTCAGTCCAGAATCACAACCAGTAGATGAATAAACAGAGAAATTTCTCTACTTCTCTCTACCTTTTCTCTTCAAGTGCCTGTAGGTGCTCACCAGGTCTAACACTTAATATTACATGATCTGGTCAACTTACTTTACCTCTTTGAGGCCTTAATAATACCTTAATTATGAGTTTTAAATATCTGCAAGTCATTAAAGTTGTGTTTGGACCTTTAAGTGCCAATCACAATTATTAAAAGTATTGACATTACATGATTATTGGCAGTAGAAATTAATTAAAAACAGATTAATAAAATTGGCTTGGTATGAGATCAGATTGAAAAGAAGGGAGGTAAATGATTAGAAATGAATTTGTTTATTTAATGTTGAATAGTTAATACATGTCAGAAAATTTTCTTATGCATTACAAATACCCCACAGTACTGGGTACACCTTCAATTAAAATTCAATATAGTATACAGAAGAATTAAACTATGAACAAAAACAGTTAAACTGGAGTGCAAAATAATCAATTTTCTATTTTTTTAAGATAGCTGCAGAAACAGCTTACATGATGAATGCAATGAAGGAGAGTGAATTGAAAAACTCAGCAAAATGTAGCAGTCAAATCACATTTCCCTCTAACAAGCCAACAATCATTGACTATCACTAATCTAAGAACCAACATCTGAAAAAATCATCAGAAAATACTTAATCAGAGCAAAAGTGTCATGTATTTTTAAAGTATAGTTCTTCCTTCATAATTACTAAAGCTGCTCTATTGCCTTGAGAATTCCATACTAAATGAATTAGCAAGAAAAGTAAGATAAAAAAAAAAGAAAGGTAAGATAGAACTCTTGGTTTATTTTGCAAGCTATATTGATGTGGGGGATACACTTACTAACATTGCATTGTTTTAAAAATCTCTCATTTAAAAATTTCAACTAGAATAGAAAGTTTAAATTAAATATATTTTTTTCTTGATGATGTATTTGAATAATAAATTTTACCTTAAGAGATATAAATGAGTTGTACAGTTTTATACATGAAAGATTGTCCTTGACAAGTAGAGAGATGAAGCTCTTCCTGTTTCACAATTCACATGGCTCCTGTGGTTTGTGCATGAAAACTGGCTCACACGTATATATGCAACACAGAATTTATACATACTGGAAAGAACTTTATTGTTTGAAAGGCTATGTGTGGTTATTTGTCTAAGCCATTATGCCATTAAAGACAAATGCATTAGATGGTACAACATAAATTAGTATTATGCAGTGTGGAATAGTGAAAAAAAAAAGAGAGAAGGCTTAAATATATAATCAAGGGATTTAGTTTTTGTTGGAGATACAGAAGTTTAGCATAGTGATTTAAATAGGTAGATCCTAAAGCTAAACTTTGAATCATGGTACCACAACATGAAGCCTATGTATGATCAACTTGAGTAAGTCACTCATTATTGTATCTCAGTTTCATCATTACCAAAGTTGGAATTCATGGTCAGGGTTTAATGCAAAATACATATTAATCTTTATAAATAATTAATGTGTCATCTATGGCTGCTGTTATTATTGTTATTGATATAAAGATAATATTCCACTTAGAAATGAGAGTTAGAGAGGATACCTCCTTTGTACAGACTATCTCTCCTTTTGTTGCTCAATGGCTCTGTTTCTTAGACAAGTAACATACTCTTAAAAAATGTATCTTCATCTGTAAATGGTGTGAAAAGGGCTTGAAAATATTCAATACTTCAAATTGTCAACATCTCAATGATTAAAAACCATAATAAAATAGAGAATCTTTATCCTTAGTTTTGTTGATATTTTGAGAAGAATTTTTGGAGTTGTAATTTTGGCAAGATATTTATATACCTGTTGAAGTTGGCAAATCTTTTGTGACTTCTCTTTCTACTCAAAGTAAATTCTTATGCTTTGGCTATTTGTGAAATATCCATCTCAAGCTGATGACCCAGTTTTTAAATGACAATGCCATTATACACACAAATGCATGGACATATACACATACAAGTCATAATAGTTTTGACTTTGCTAAATTGGGAAGTTTTGCAGAATATTTTATAATAAAACTGACCTATTAAAACTGAAAAGTTAAAGGTAAAATGTAACAGTTTGTCACATTATATTTCATGTTGGCAGTTGTTCTGAACTTTCTGCTTGATAACTAGACATATAAATTTCAGTTCTTAAAGCTCTGCAGCCAATTTAAGGGCTCATTTATTTCACTGACAGCAAGATATATGTGCAGCCTGGCATACTGGATGTCTGGAGCCAAAATTGGCACTCTGTTGTTAGCTTGTCTCACAGGGGACAAATAGTAGCAATTTTTCAGCATAAGCATACTAGCAGTAGGTGTTTAGCAAATAAATGAGCATAAGATGACTTATGGTGTCCTGAAAATTTGTGAGTAATAAAATGAGATCATTTTATAGGAGAGGGCTACAGCATAGGCTAATTTGCAGCCAGTGAAACTTTACAAGATAAGTATAACTTTTGAAAATTTAATGACTTCATTAATTTTTTTACCTATTTTCTTACCAATATAATCTGATACCACTTTCAGTTATGATTTCCTTGTAAGGAAATATCTAAGATATCTACATATTTAGGTTTTAAAATTAAGGTTTCTTTATTTAGATTGCTTGGTGGTTTTATATAATTCAGAAAATAATAAATGAGAAAATTTTAGTTATTGTATGTGATTTGATTTAATAAGACAATTTTATGAGAAGAACCTTGGTAAATATAATTATTTACTTAGGTTGATACTATTATTTCACAGTCAAAATTGTCAACTTTTTAATTTTGACAACTAAGTCTTTGATTTTACATTCAAATATTGACATAGATTCATTATTCCTTTACAAACTTCATAGAAGAATATCTTAAAACAAATATGAAAAACTATATATGTTCTTATTCTCAAACTAGTTGGAAAATATTTTATAATAATTATTTAAAAACAATAAATAATGCTTGAACTTTAGTTTTTGTCCCCTCACCAAAGACAAATTTCTTTAAAATTCTAGAATATATCTATGAATGATGTTTCTCTTATAATATTACATCTTCTGGTGAATTACCTTAGATTGATAACTAGATTGTATTTACATTCTGTCTTTACATTCTGTCTTTACAATATTAACCTTTTTCTAAATTTTCAAGCCACTGAAATTAAGAAATTTAAATCATTGCCTCACATCTAAGAATAACACAATTTTTAACAGATAGATCTGCTTTATTTAGGTTTTTCACTTTTTCCCTTTTTTAAATTGTTTTTATTGAGTTATAGTCATTTTACAGTGTTGTTACAGTTTCCAGTCTAGAGAAAAAATGTTCAGTTCTACAAGAACATATGTATATTAATTGTCACATTTTTTTCACTGTGAGCTATCACAAGATCTTGTACATATTTCCCAGTGCTATACAGTATAATCTTGTTTATCTACTCATATATGCCTGTCAGTATCTACAAATTTTGAAATTCCAGATTATCCCTTCTCATCCCCCACCCACTTGGCAACTACAAGTTTGTATTCTATGTCTATGGGTCACTTTCTGTTTTGTATTTATGTTCTTTAACTTTTTTTAGATTCCACATATAAGCGATCTCATATGGTATTTTTCTTTCTCTTTCTGGCTTACTTCACTTACAATGACATCCTCGAGGGACAAACATGTTGCTGCAAATGGAGTTATGTTGTATTTTAAGGCTAAATAGTATTTCATTGTATAAATATATCAAATCTTCTTTCTCAAGTCATGTGTTGATGAATATTTAGGCTGTTTCCATGTCTTGGCTATTGTAAATAGTGCTGCTATGAACATTGGGGTGTAGGTGCTTTTGGAAGTAGGATACATGCCAAGGAGCGGGATTACTGGGTCATATGGTAAGTCAATATCTAATCTTTTGAGGGGTCTCCATACTTTCGGGGAATCTCTATATCGTTTTCCACAGTGCCTGCACCAAACTGCATTCCCACCAGCAGTGTGGGAGGGTTCTCTTTCCTTCACAGCCTCTACAGCACTGGTCATTTGTTGACTTTGAATGATGGCCATTCTGACTGGTGTGAGGTAATACCTCATTATAGTTTTGATATGCATTTCTCTGATAATTAGTGATATTGAGTGTTTTTTCATGTGCCTGTTGATTATTTGTATTTCTTCCTTGGAGAATTTCTTGTTTAGGTCTTCTGCCCATGATTGGATTGGGTTGTTTTTTTCTTATTAAGTTGTATGAGCTGCTTGTATAATCAGGAGACCAAGCCTCTGTCATTTCCATTGCTTACAAAAATGTTCTTCCATTCTGTATGTTGTTATTTTTTTAATTATGACATCCTTTGCTGTGCAGAAGATTGTAAGTTTAATTAGGTCCCATTTGTTTATTCTTGCTTTTATTTCTATGCTTGGGTAGACTGCCCTAGGAGAACATTTTTTTAACAATATAACTTTTTTTATTGCTTTATAATCATTTTACAATGTTGTGTCAAATTCCAGTGTAGAAGACAATTTCTCAGTTATACATGAACATATATATATATGCACACATTGTTACATTGTTTTCTCTGTGCACTACCTAAGATCTTGTGTGTATTTCCCTGTGCTATATAGTATAATCTTGTTTATCTATTCAACAATTTTGAAATCCCATCTATCCCTTCCCACCCTCCACCCCCTTGGCAACCGCAAGTTTGTATTCTATGTCTATGAGCCTGTTTCTATTTTGTATTTATGCTTTGTTTGTTTTTGTTTTGTTGTTTTGTTTTTTTTTTCTTTTAGATTCCATATATGAGCGATCTCATATGCTATTTTGCTTTCTCTTTCTGGCTTACTTCACATAGAATGACATTCTAGGAGAATATTTTTGAGATGTATGTGAGATAATGTTTTGACTAAATTTTCTTCTAGGAGGTTTATTATATCTTATCTTATGATTATCTTTGATCCATTTTGAGTTTATTTTTGTGTATGGTGTAAGGGAGTTTCCTAGCTTCATTGATTTACAGGATACTGTCCAGTTTTCCCAAACCATTTGTTGAAGACACTGTCTTTATTCCATTGTATATTCTTGCCTCCTTTGTCAACGATTAGTTGACCAGAATTTGGTGGATTCATTTCTGGGCTCTTTATCCTGTTTCACTGGTCCATATATCAGTTTTTATATTTTTATCAATATTATATTGTCTTGATAACTGTAACTCTATAGTATTGTCTAAAGTTTGGAAGAGTTATTCCTCCAGCCTCTTTCTTTCTCTTCAGTAATGCTTTGGCAATTCTAGGTCTTTTGTGGTCCCACATAAATTTTGTTATGATTTGTTCTAGTTCTGTGAAATATGTCCTGCATAATTTCATAGGGATTGCATTAAATATATAGATTGCCTTGGGCAGTATGACCATTTTAACAGTATTGATACTTCATATCCAAGAGCATGGGATATCTTTCCATTTTTTAAAATTTATTTAATTTCCTTCATCAGTATTTTGTAGTTATCCATGTATAAAACTCTCACCTTCTTGGTTAACTTTATTGCAAGGTATTTTATTACTTCAGTGCTATTTTAAAAGGGATTGTTTTATTTTAATTTCTTTTACTGTTGATTCATCATTAGAGTAAAGAAACGAAATTTATTTTTGTACATGAATCTTGTAACCTGCTACCTTGTTGAACATTTGATTAGTTATAGTAGTTTTTGTGTAGACCTTTTTAGGTTTTCTATATATCGGATCAAGTCATCAGCATATAGTGACACATTTAACTCTTCTTTTCCAATTTGGATCCCTTTTATTTCTCTCTCTTGCCTGATTGCTGTGTCTAGGACTTCCAAGACTATGTTGAATAGGAGTGGTGATAGTGGGCATCCTTGTCTTGTCCCAGATTTTAGTGGGAAGCTTTTCAGTTTTTCACCATTGAGTACTATGCTGGCTGTAGGTTTGTCATATATAGCTTTTATTATGTTGAGATATGTTCCTTCTATACACACTTTGTTAAAAGTTTTTATCATAAATGGGTGTTGAATTTTATGAAATGATTTTCCCGCATCTATTGAGATGATCACGTGGTTTTTGCCCTTTCTCGCCTTGATGTGATGTGAAGGACTGGTATGAGTTCCACATTGTATGTTTCATAGAATTCCCCAGAGAAGCCGTCTGGTCCTGGACTTTTCTTTTAGGAGGTTTTTTTAATTGTTATTTCAGTTTCATTTTGAGTGATCAGTTTGTTCAGGTGGTCAGTTTCTTTTTGATTCAGTCTTGGTGGACTGTATGTTACCTGAAAATTGTCCGTTTCATCTAGGTTATCAAATTTGTTTCCATATAGTTTTTCGTAATAATCTTATATGATACTCTCATATGTGTTAATTGTTGTAATTTCTTCATTTTCCTTTCTTATTTTGCTTATTTATGCTCTCTCTTTTCTTCTTTGTGAGTTTGGCCAGAGAATTGGCGATTTTATTTACTTTTTCAAAATAACAGCTTTTTATTTGATTGATTTTTTCTATTTTTTAATCTCTATTTTATTTATTTCCATAATGATATTTATTATTTCCTTCCTTCTGCTGCCTTTGGGGTTTTTGCTTTCTTTTTCTAATTCTTTTACCTGGGGGATTAAATTGTTTATTTGAGTTTGTTCTTTATGAGGAAGCCCTGTATCACTATAAACTTCCCTCTTAACACTGCCTTTGCTGCATCCTATTAATTTTGTGTGTTTGTGCTTTCATTTTCATTTGTCTCAAGGTACTTTGTAATTTGAAATTTAACTTCATCTTTGACCCATTTGTTTGTTAATTGCATGCTGTTTAATCTCCATGCTTTCCTTCTTTTCTCCTTTGTTTCTATGTTGTTGACTTCTAGTTTCATGACATTGTGTTCAGTAAAGATGCTTGAGAAAATTTCTATCTTCTTTAAATTGTTAAGGCTTCTTTTGTGCCCAAGTATATGATCAATTCTAAAACATTTTCCATCTGCACTTGAAAAGAATGTATATCATATTTTTGGGGGTGTAATGCTCTGAAAATATCCAACAAATCTAATTTTTATATTGTATCATTTCATTTCTCTCTTGCCTTATTTATTTTCTGTCTGGAAGTTCTGACTAGTGATGTTAATGCAGTATTAAAATCTCTGACAATGATTGTCCTTTCATCAATTTCCCCCTTTAGGTCTGTTAGTAATTGTTTGAAGTACTTAGGTGCTTCTATATTCGGTGCATAAATATTGATGAGTGTAATAACCTCATCGTTTATTACTCCTTTTTTAAAAAAATATTGATTTATAATCATTTTACAATGTTGTATCAAATTCCAGTGTAGAGCACAATTTTTCATTTATACATGAACATATATATATTCATTGTCACATTTTTTCTCTGTGAGCTACCATAAGATCTTGTGTATATTTCCCTGTGCTATAAAGTAAAATCTTGTTTATCAATTCTACACTTTTGAAAACCTAGTCTATCCCTTCCCACACTCTGCCCCCTTCGCAACCACAAGTTTGTATTCTATGTCTATCAGTCTGTTTGCGTTTTGTATTTATGTTTTGTTTGTTTTTGTTTTTTTTAGATTCCACATATGAGCATTCTCATATGGTATTATTCTTTCTCTTTCTGGCTTACTTCACTTAGAATGACATTCTCCAGGAGCATCCATGTTGCAGCAAATGGTGTTATGTTTTTCGTTTTTATGACTGACTAGTATTCTATTGTGTAAATATACCACCTCTTCTTTATCAGTCATTTGTTGATGTACATTTAGGCTGTCTCTATGTCTTTGCTATTGTAAATAGTGCTGCTATGAATATTGGGGTGCAGGAGTTATTTTGAAGTATGGTTCCTTCTGGACATAGGCCCATGAGCGGGATTCCTTGGTCATACGGTAAGTCTATTCTTAGTCTTTTGAGGAATCTCCATACTGTTTTCCACAGTGGCTGTAAAAAACTGCATTCCCACCATCAGTGAAGGAGGGTTCCCCTTTCTCCACAGCCTCTCCAGCATTTGTCATTTGTGGATTTTTGAATGAAGGCCATTCTGACTGGTGTCAGCTGATATCTCATTGTTATTTTGATTTGCATTTTTCTGATAATTAGTGATATGGAACATTTTATCATGTGTCTATTGATCATTTGCATTTCTTCCTTGGAGAATTGCTTCTTTAGGTCTTTTGCCCAGTTTTGGATAGGGTTGTTTGGTTGTTTCTTATTAAGTAGTATGAGCTTCTTATATATTCTGGAGATCAAGCCTTTGTTGGTTTCACTTGCACAAATGTTCTCCTATTATGTATGTTGTCTTTTTGTTTTTCTTATGGTTTCCTTTGCTGTGCTGAAACTTGTAAGTTTCATTAGGTCCTTTTTGTTTATTCTTGCTTTTATTTCTATTGCTTGAGTAGACTGTTCTAGGAGAACATTTTTGAGATGTATGTCAGATAAAGTTTTGCCTATGTTTTCTTAAGGAGGTTTATTGTATCTTGTTTTATATTTAAGTTTTGATCCATTTTGAGTTGATTTCTGTGTATGGTGTAAGGGAGTGTTCTTGTTTCATTGCTTTACATGCTGCTGCCCAGTTTTCCCAACACCCTTTGCTGAAGAGACTGTCTTTATTCCATTGTATATTCTTCCCTCCTTTGTCAAAGATTAGTTGACCAAAAGTTTGTGGGTTCATTTCTGAGTTCTCTTTTCTGTTCCATTGGTCTATATGTCTGTTTTTGTACCAGTACAAGGCTGTCTTGATGACTGTAGCTCTATAGTATTGTCTAAAGTCTGGGGAAGTTATTCCTCCAGCCCATTTCTTTCTCTTCAGTAATGCTTTGGCAATTCTAGGTCTTTGATGGTTCCATGTAAATTTTATTATGATGTGTTCTAGTGCTATGAATTATGTCCTGGGTAATTTGATAGGGATTACATTAAATCTGTAGATTGCCTTGGGCAGTGTGACCATTTTAACAATACTGATTCTTCCAATCCAAAAACATGGGATATCTTTCCATTTTTTAACATCTTCTTTAATTTACTTCATCAATGATTTATAGTTTTCTGTGTATAATTCTTTCACCTCCTTGGTTAGATTTATTCCCAGATATTTTATTATTTTGGGTGCTATTTTAAAGGGGATTGTTTCTTTAATTTCTTCTTCTGTTGATTTATTGTTAGTGTAAAGAAATGCAACTGATTTTTGAACGTTAATTTTGTAACCTGCTACCTTGCTGAATTCTTCAATCAGCTCTAGTAGTTTTTATGTGGACCTTTTAGGGTTTTCTATATATAGTAACATGTCATCAGCATATAATGACACTTTTACCTCTTCTTTTCCAATTTGGATCCCTTTTATTTCTTTCTCTTGCCTGACTGCTGTGGCTAGGACTTCCAGGACTATGTTGAATAGGAGTGGTGATAGTGGGCATCCTTGTCTTGTCCCAGATTTTAGTGGGAGGCTATTGAGTTTTTCACTATTGAGTACTATGCTGGGTGTAGGTTTGTCATATATAGCTTTTATGATGCTGAGATATGTTCCCTCTATACCCACTTTGGTGAGAGTTTTTATCATAAATGAGTGTTGAATTTTATCAAATGCCTTTTCTGCATTGATTGAGATGATTATGTGGTTTTTGTCCTTTCTTTTGTTGATGTGATGTGTTACATTGATTTATTTGTGTATGTTGAACCACCCTTCTGTCCCTGTGATGAATCTCACTTGATCATATTGCATAATCCTTTCTATGTGCTGTTGGATTCTATTTGCTTATATTTTGGTGAGGATTTTTGCATCTATATTCATCAGTGCTATTGGCCTGCAATACTCTTTATTTTGGTAGTGTCTTTGCCTGGTTTTAGTATCAGGGTGATGGTGGCTTCGTAGAATGAGTCTGGGAGTATTCCCTCCTTTTTAATCTTCTGGAAGACTTTGAGAAGGACTGGTATGTGTTTTTAATTGTATGTTTGGTACAATTCCCCAGTGAAACCATTCAGCCCCAGACTTTTATATGTAGGGAGGTTTTTATTTTTAATGCTAATTCAATTTCATTTCTAGTGATTGGTTTGTTCAAGTCATCAGTTTCTTCTTCATTCAGTCCTCAAGGACTCTGTTACCAGGAAATTGTCCATCTTCTCTAGGTTATCCATTTTGTTTCCATATAGTTTTTCAAAATATTATCATATGATATTCTGTATTTCGATGTTTGTTGTAATTTCTCCATTTTCCTTTCTTATTTTGCTTATTTGTGTTCTCTCTTTTTTCTTCATTCTGAGTTTGACCAGAGGTCTGTCAATTATATTTAGTTGTTCAAAAAATCAGCTTTTTCTTTGATTGATTTTTTCTATTTTTTTAAATTTCTATTTTATTTATTTCCTCTGTGATCTCTATTATTACATTCCTTCAGCTGCCTTTTTTTTTTCTTGCTCTTCTTTTTCTGATTCTTTTAACCGCTGAATTAGATTGTTTATTTTTAATTTGTTCTTTTTTGAGGAAGCCTGTATCATCATAAACTTCCTTCTTAACATGCCTTTGCAGCATCCCATAAATTTTGTGTGGTTGTGTTTCATTTTCATTTGTCTCAAGGTATTTTTTAATTTCAAATTTGATTTCTTCATTGACACTTCGGTTTTCTTAATAGCATGTTGTTTGATTTCATGGTTTCCTTTTTTTCTCCTTTGTTTCTTTGTAGTTGATTTCTTATTTCATGACACTGTTGTCAGTAAAGATTCTTGAGATAATTTCTATCTTCTTTAAATTGTTAAGGCTTATTTGTGCCCAAGTACATGATCAATCCTAGAAAACGTTCCACGTGCACTTGAGAAGAATGTATATCCTATTTTTGGGGGGTGTAATGCTCTGAAAATATCCACCAAATCTAATTTTTCTATTGTATCATTTAATTTCTCTGTTGCCTTATTTATTTTCTGTCTGGAAGATCTGACTAGTGATGTTAATGCAGTGTTAAAATCTCTGACAATGATTGTCCTCTCATCAGTTTCTCCCTTTAGCTCTGTTAGTAGTTGTTTGATGTACTTAAGTGCTCCTATATTGGTTTCATCTATATTAATGAGTGTAATATCCTCATTTTGTATTACTCCTTTAATCATTATAAAATGTCCTTCTTTATCTTTATTTATGCCCTTTGTTTTAAAGTCTATTTTGTCTGAAATCTGTATTACTACACCTGCTTTATTGGCTTTTCCATTTGCATGGAATATCCTTTTCCATCCCAGCACTCTCAATCTATATGTGTCCTTCTCCCTAAAATGGGTCTCTTTTATGTAGCATATTGAAGGTTCTTGCTTTCTTATCCAGTTTGCCACTCTATGTTTTTTGATTGGAGCATTTAGTCCATTAACATTTACAGTAATTAATGATAGATGTGTGTTTATTGTTATATTGAACTTACTTTTGGAGTTCATGGGGTATTTCCTCTTTATTACTTTGTTCCTCCTTTTGTGGTTTGGTAAATTTGCTTTGATTATCTTGGATTTTATTTTGTAATTGTGACTCACTTGTAAGTTTTTGGCTTGTGGTTATCCGTTTTTGTAATTCTATTAACCCATTACAATAACTGCTTGTATTGAATAGGTAGTAATATAATCTCAAACTCATCCTACCGAGAACAAAATTTAAAAAAAAAAAACTCTGTATTTTTTTTTTTGCTTCCCCCTCCCATTCTTAATGATTTAGATGTCTTCTTTTAAAATTGTGTTTCTTCTGTATGTAATTCATGGTAGCTATTTCCTTTCACATTATGAGTTTCTCATTTTTGTAGTATCCTGCTTCTTTTCTATTTAGAAGAGCCCTGTCAATATATCTTTAAGCATGGGTTTAGTGTTTCTAAACTCTTACAGTTTTTGCTTGTCTGTGAAATTTTTTATCTCTCTTTCTATTGTAAAAATTAACCTTACTGCATAAAGTTTTCTAGACTGAATATTTTTTTTTTATTCAAGGATTGAATATATCTTAGCCCTCCCTTCTGGCCTGTAGTGTTTATGTACAGAAGTCAGCTGAGAGCCTTGTCGGGGTTCCCTTGTATCTCACTCTTTGAATAATTTCTTTATCCTTGACTCTGGCCATCTTGATTATGACATGTCTTAGTGTAGGTCTGTTTTGGTTCTTCCTGTTTGGGACCCTCTGAACTTCCTGTTCTTGTATATCTGATTTCTTTAGGTTTGGGAAATTTTCATTCATGGTTTCTTCAAATACCTTTGCAATCCCCTTTGTTATTTCTTCCCCTTTTAGAACCTCTATTATGCATAGAGTGGCAAGCTTTATATTATCTCATAGGTCCCATGTATTGTTTCCATTGACTTTTATTTGTTTTTCTATCAGCTGTTCTGATTGTTGCTTTCCATTGTCCTGTCTTCTAGGTCACTTATTAATTCCTCTGCATTATCATGCCTGCTTTGTTTACCCTTTAGATCAGCTCTCATCTCAGTAAATGAGTACATAAATAATATTTTGCTCTTCTTTATAGGTTCAATTTCATTTTTGACAAATTTTATATCTCTAAATACTATGTCTTTTGGTTCCTTCAGTACTTTGACCTCTCCCTTTTTGAAATCTTGATCTAGTAGGCCATCAATATCTATTACATTGATCATTCAGGGAATTTCTCTTGCTCTTTTAATTGGGAGTGATTCTTCTGCTAATTCATTTTACTCATATCTCCCTGGCACTGTGGTTTATGGAGTATTAGTTATCTATTGTGGTCCTTAAGGAGTTTAATTACTTAACCAACTAACACCTATGCAAGTATAAAACTTAAAAGAAGAAAAAAGAATTTTAAAATAAAGGAGGAAAAACGTTTCAAAACAGTCTATAATCAACAATAGAAGAACAAATTGAATCAGAATAGCAATCGAATTCAGATGTCTTTTAAAAACTTAAAAGTAAAAAAGAACAAAAAACAATATTTCAAACAGATCAAGCCAAGCCAAATGAAAATGAATTGAGGTCGATTTAAAAAATAATAACAATAAAAATATTTAAAAAAGAAAACTTGTGAGGGATTAAAATTGTATACATATACAATTGTTCAAAAAGTAAAAATTAAAAAGATTATAGAAAATAGAGCAGATAAAAAAAGATTAAAAAAGGGGGATGTGTTCTTATGTAGACTGTGTGCTCTTAATGATTTTATCAAGAGGTCTTTATGATTTTGCCTTGTTTTGTGAACTCAGCTTGCTGCTTCCAGAGGCCCTCCATTGGTGTCCCTCATCTGTGCTGTTCCCAGAGCCTGTGGGAAAGCAGATTGTGCTTCCTCCCAATGCTGCAGTCAGGTGGTACCCACTTACATGGTGGAGGGCGTGTCACTAACCCCTCCTGATGCCATGGTCAATTGCTGCATTCTTACAAGGTACACAGAGGGGTTACACCCCCTCCCAACACTGAGGTTATGTGCTGCATTCATGCCAGGAGGATAAGTGGCCTCCCACACTCACCTAGTGCCAGTTGCTCCCCTGCTGTCTGCAGCTGTGCATTCTGCCTTGGGTCCATATTCCATAGGCTTGTAAAAGACAGTAAAGAGCCCCACCACTGTTCCATGCCAAAATTCAGCTCCTTGTTTGTTTTGGCAGCAAGAGTTCTCTTAGGTACCAGAGCAGAAAGATCCTATCTGCCTCAGGTTGTAAACAAGTCTCCATCTGGCCTTTGAGGCTGCTAAGGTTTTAGATATGGATTCAGGTTTTGACCCCACCCCTGCCTGGGTGCTAAGCGCCAGAGGATATGGTGGCTGTGGCTTAGCCCCACCTCTCTTCTCCCAAAACCCTTCAGCAGATTTTCAGAGATGAAGGTATGGCACCCTTCCCTCCAGGGCACATCAGCTGTGTTCTTTTGTGTAGGGTCAAGGTTGTTTTGCCCTGTGTACCCACTCATCTGTGGCACACAGTACTCTTCAGTCCCCCTGGGTTGCCTCAGTGCAACTACATCAGTCCTCTGCCTGGCTCAGGCAGCCTGTCGCATTCCCCACCTGCTACTTTGCCTGTAAGGCTTTGGGTTGGAGAGAACTTCTATGTTCATTTAACTTAGTTCTGTCAGTCAAGGGGTTCTCCATACAGGCCTGAGCCTTGGAGACACCCCCACCATCCTGCTGACCTCTCCATTGGAGAGGGGGAGATTCAGAAAATGAGCACTAGTCCTCCTTCACCTCTCCTTCCCTGTGGGACC
Source organism: Camelus ferus (assembly GCF_009834535.1). NCBI lineage: Eukaryota > Metazoa > Chordata > Mammalia > Artiodactyla > Camelidae > Camelus > Camelus ferus. Next base: position 61,860,984 of record NC_045709.1, read on the forward strand.
AGTCTCATACTGTTTTGTTTTTTCTTCTTTCTTTTTTCCTTTTCTCCTACCAGATTCATGGCATCTTTGTCTTTTGTAGAGGGTGAAGTTCTGTCAGAGTTAAGCATGTGATCTGGTTGGCTGGGTTTTTCCATGGATGTAAGTTTTGGTGTATTTGTGAGAGAGGGTGAGCTACAGCATCCTTCTAGTCCACCATCTTGGCCCCTCCTCTACCTATTCAATTTCTTGATATGTCTTTTGAAGCACATAAAATTTTTAATTTTGAAGTCCAGTTTATTACTTTTTTCTTTTGTTGCTTGTGTTTTGGAATTATATCTGAGAAACCACTTCTTAATCCAAGGTCACAAAGAATCATGTCCAATTTTTTGTCTATGAGATTTATACTTTAGCTTATATATTTAAGCTTTTGTTATGTTTTAATTAACTTCTTTATATAGTGTGAGATTAATGTTTTGTACATTTGAATATCTAGTTGTACCAGCATCATTTTTCAGAAAGACTATTGACATTTGCTTCTAAATATAGCTATATTATTTTAAAAATGAGAAAGCAACCATACAATTTATAGGCAACAGACTCCAAAAAAAATAAAAAGCAATTTTTATCCATTTAAAATATATTGTTACAGATTCAAGTTGTTATATTTAAGCTTAATGGTAACCACAAAGTTAAACCTACAATAAATACTGAGAAGAGAAAGAGAAAGGAATATAAGCATAACAGTAATGAAAATTATCAAAACACAATATAAAAGAACAATCGAAGAAAGGTATAGAGTTGAACTACAAAAAAGCCAGAAAACTACATCTTCTTTATCCAATAATCTGTTAATGGACATTTAGTCTGTTTCCATATCTTGGCTATTGTAAATAGAGCTGCTATGAACATTGGGGTGCAGGTGTCATTTTGAAGATGTGGTATATTTATACAATGGAATACCATTCAGCCATAAAAAGTGACAACATAATGTCATTTGCAGCAACATGGATGCTCCTGGAGAATGTCATTCTAAGTGAAGTAAGCCAGAAAGAGAAAGAACAATACCATATGAGATCGCTCATATGTGGAATAAAAAAACAAACAAACAAAACATAAATACAAAACAGAAACAGACTCATAGACATAGAATACAAACTTGTGGTTGCCAAGGGGGCAGAGGGTGGGAAGGGATAGACTGAGATTTCAAAATTGTAGAATAGATAAACAAGATTATACTGCAGAGCACAGGGAAATATATACAAGATATTATTGTAGTTTATAGAGAAAAAATGTGACAATTAATAAATATGTTCATGTATAATTGAAAAATTGTGCTCTACACTGGAATTTGACACAATGCTGTAAAATTATTATAAATCAATAAAAATGTTTTAATAAAAGCCAGAAACCTATGAACTAAATGGTAATAAATACATATGTATCAATAATTACTTTAAATATAAATAGACTAACATTTTCAATCAGAAGACATAGAGTGGCTGGCTGGATTAAAAACAGTATTTATCTATATACAACTTACAAGAAACTCATTTTAGATGTAAGGAAACACACTACTGAAACTGAAAGGATGGGAAAAAGCTATTTCATACAAATGGAAATCACAAGAATGCTGGGGTAGATGTACTTAGACAAATTTGACTTTAAAACAAAAAGAGTAAATGAAGGATGTTACACAATGATAAAAGGGTCAAGCCAACAAGAGGATTAGCATTTGTAAATTTTTATGCACACAATATAGGAGCATCAAAATATATAAATCAAATATCAAAAGACCCACAAGAGAAATAAACAATATAATAGCAAAAGGGAGTTATAATATTTATTTATGTCAATAGACAAAACATTCAGAAAGAAAAGCAAAAAGGAAATATTGGCCTTAAGCAACATGTTAGATTAGGTATACTTAACAAATACACTGAGCATTCCATCTAAAAGCTAGTCCAATAAAATATGTGATTTCCTAGTGCATATAAAATTTATGTTTATACTGTAATGTAGTCTATCAAGTTTGCAATAGCATAATGCCTTAAATGAAAAAGTACATAAATTAATTTAAAAATATTTTATTGCTAAAAATACCAAAGTAAAAATAAGTGCCAAAGTAAATTAAAGGTCACTTCCCATGGGTCACAATAACAAATATAATAATTATTTTAAAAATTTTGAAATATAATGACAGTTACCAAAATGTGATGCAAAGACACAAAGTGAACAAATACTGTTAGAAAAGGTCATTTGCTTGATACAAACCTTCAATTAAAAATATAATATCTGCAAAGTGCAATAAGTGACTCACTGTAAAATGAATCATATCTGCACACATTCTTAACAAGTACTCATGGAACATCCTCCAGAATGAATCATATGTAAGGTCACAAAACAAGGCTTAATAATCTTTGCTGACACAAATGTGGTATGAAATTAAAAATCAAATTTATGAAGAAAGGTGAAAAATTCACAAAGATATGGAGATTAAACAACAAGGCACTGAGCATCCAATGGGTCAAGATAAAAAGTAACCTTGAGATAAATGTAAAAGGAAATATTCTTAAATTTATGGAATACAGCAAAAGCAATTTTAAGAAGGAAGTTTATAGCAATAAATGCATACCTCAAGAAACAAGAAATATCTCAAACAACTTAACTTTACACCTCAAGAAGCTGGAAAAAATCAAAAACAAAAACAAATTAAGTCCAAAGTCAGTAGAAGAAAAAATGACAAATTAGAATAGGAAAAAAAAAAAAAAGACTAGAAAAGATAATTAAATGTAAGAGCTTGTTCTTTGAAAAGATAAACAAAATAGACAAACCTAGACTCACAAAGGAAAAAAGAGAGAGAAGACACAAACAAATAAAATCAGAAATGAAAGAGGAGATATTACAACTAATACTACAGAAGCACAAAGCATTTTAACAGATGGCTATAAGTAATTATACATCAACAAAATGGATAACCCTGAATAAATAGATAAATTACTAAATACATACAATCTAACATGATTGAATCATGAAGACATTTTAAATATATTTATATAACAGACCAATTACTAGTAGGGAGATTAATACAGTAATGAAAAACATCCTAACAAAGAGAATTCCACGACCAGATGGTCTCACAGGTAATTCTACTGAATATCCAAAGAAGAATTAGTACAAATCCTTATCAAATTCTTCCAAAAAATAGAAGACAGGGGATCTCTTCCAAAATTATTTTACAAGGCCAGCATCACCCTACCTGATTCAAAAAACAGAAAAGGACTCTTTAAAAAAAAAAAAAAGAAAAGAAAAGAAAGGAAAGGAAGAAAGAAAGATAAAAAGAAATTGCAAGCCAATTTTAAAATTCCTGTTAAACATAGATACAAAAATCCTCAACAAATATTATCAAACTTAATCCAACAGTACATTAAATATATCATATACCAAAATCAATTAGGATTCATTTCAGAGATTCAAGAATGGTTCAACATTCACAAATCAGTCAGTGTGATACATCACATTAACAAAATGAAGAATAATCATCATGTGATCATTTCAGTAGATGGCGGAGAAACCATTTGACAAAATTTAACATCTATTTATGATAAAACTCTCAAAGAAGTGAGTAAAAAAGGAATGTACCTCCACAAAATACAAGCTATATGCAAGCCCACAGATAGCATTCTACTAAATGGTGAAAAGCTGAAATAATTTCCTCTGTGATTAGAAACAAGACCAGGATGTCCAATCTCACCACTTTTATTCAAAATAGTATTTGATGCCCTAGACACAGAAACTAAGCAAGAAAAAGAAAGCACATTCAGATTGGAAAGGAAGAAGTAAACCTATCATTATTTGGAGATGACATAATATTATATATAAAAAAACTTGAAGACTCCATCAAATAAGTGTCAGTATTAATAAGAAAATTCAATAATTTTGTAGGATACAAAATTCATTCATCCAAATCTGTTGCATTTCTATCCTCTAGGAACAAATTATCAGAAAAATTAACAAAACCCCATTACAATTGCATCACAAAGATTAAAAAATCTTGAAATAAAGTTAACTAAGTAAGTGAAAGTCCTGTGAGTCAAAAACTGTAAGGCATTAAGGAAAGAAATTGAAAAAGACACAAATAAGTAGAAAGATTCTATGCTCTTGGATTGGAATAACTAATATTGTTAAAATGTACATACTACACAAAGCAATCTACAGATTCCAATCAATTCCTAATACCAATGAAAACACCAAAGGCATTTTTTTCACCAAAATAGGACAAGCAATTCTACAATATGTATAGAACCACAAAAGACCCCAAATAGCCAAAGCAAATTTGCAAAAGAACAAATCTGGAGTCATCATGTTCCTTGGTTTCAAATTCTACTGAAAAGTTATAGTATTCAAAACAGTATTCTGTTGGCATAAAAACAGACACATAGATCAATAAAATGGAATACAGAACCCAGAAATAGACCTGTGCATATATATTCTATTTAAATATGATAAAGGAGCCAAGATTATACAATAAAGAACAGTTTCTTCAATAAAATGTGTTGGGAAAATTGCACAGCCACATGAAGAAAATGAAGTCACCACTATCTTACATCATACACACACACAAAACAAATTACTCAAAATGAATTAAATCCCTGGAAACATAAAACCCCTAGAAGGAAATGTAGGCAATAATTTTCTTGACAAAGGTCCCTGCAATGACTTTTTAAATCTGATACCAAAAATAAAAACAAGGAAAAAAATAAACACTTGAAACTACATCAAATTAAAAAGCTTTTGTATAGCCAAAGTAACAAGAAAATAAAAAGGAAAGCTACAAAATGAATGGGAGAAAATAGTTTCAACTCACATATCTAGTAAGGATAAATATTCAAAATATGCAAAAAACCCATGGAACTCAATAGCAAAAAATTAAACAGTTCAATTTAACAATGGACAAAAGATCTATAGTGTCAGTTTGCCGAAGAAGACATACAGATGGCTGATAGGCACATGAAAAGATGGTGTGCATTATTAATCATGAGTGAAATTCAATGCAAAACCACAATAAGATATCACTTCGCTCCCATTAGACTGGTTATTATAAAAGAGAAAGGAAGATACAAGAATTGGTTGTCTGTGGGAGAAAAGGATTCCTTGTAAACTTTATTAGGGAATGGAAATTGGTGCAGTCACTATGGAAAACAGTTGGAGGTTCCTCAAAAAATTAAAAATAGAGCCACCATGTGATCCAGTATTTCTGCTTCTGGGTATTTATCCAAAGAAAATGAAAACAATAACAGGAAAATATACGGGCACTCCTATGTTCATTGCAGCACTACTTACAATAACCAATGTCTGGAAAAAATTCGTGTACCTCAGTGGTGTAAATAAATTGTGAGAGTGGACCAAGATGGCGTAGTAGAAGGATGCTTGTAGCTCACCCTCACCCACAAATACACCAAAAATCAAATCCACGGACCCACCTAGCCAACCAGAACACCTGCTGAACTCTGACAGAACACCACCCTCTTTTAAAAACAAAGATGCCACAAATCTGATAGGAGAAAAGGAAAAAAAGAAAGAAGAAAAAGCAAAACAGTGCAGGATCGGCCCCCAGAGAAGGACAAACAAAGGAGGAATAGTACTCATTTGCTGAATCTCCCCCTCTCCAATGGAGAGCTCAGTGGGATGGAGGGGGAATCTCTGAAGCTCAGATCTGTACAGAGAACCCCTTCACTGACAGAACTAAGTTAAATGGGCATAGAATGTCTCTGCAACTCCCAGCACTAGACGCAAAGTGGCAGGTGGGGGATGGGGCAAGCTGCCCTAGCCAGAGGACTGGGGCAGTTGCACTGAGGCAATCCCGGGGGACTGCAGGGTACTACATGCCATGGGTGAGTGGGTACAAAGGGCAAAACAAACAGGACCCTACATAAAACAACACAGATGATGTGCCCTGAGGGGAAGAGTGTCATACCTCCATCTCTGAAAACCTGCCAAAGGGTTTCAGGAGAAGAGAGGCGGAGCTCAGCCAAAGCCACCATATACTCTGGCACTTAGCACCCAGGCAGGGTCATTTCAAAACCTGAAACCACATCTAAAGTCTTAGCAGCCTGAAAGGCAAAAGTGAGATTTGTTTACAGCCTGAGGCAGATAGGATTTTTCAGCCCTGGCACCTCTGAGAACTCTCACCACCAAGACAAACAAGGAGCTGAGTTTTGGCATACAGCAGGGGTGGGGCTGTGACACCATTTTCTCCGAGCCCACCTATGGAGTGCAGACCGAGGTTGGAGCAGGCAGCTTCACAGAGCAGAGGAGTGACCAGCACTGGAAAGGGTGGGTGGCCACTTACCTTCCTGGCAGGAGTGCAGCACTTGACTACAGTGCTGGGAAGGGGTGCGATCCACCTGCATACCTTACATGAGCACAGCATCTGACCTCAGCATTGGGAGGGAGAGTGACCCACCTGACTACCGTGTAAGAGCACGGCAACTGACTGCAGTGTTGGCAGGGGACACAATCTTCTTGCCTATAGGCACTAGAGGCAGCAAGATGAGGGGTGCCAATGGAGGGTCTCTAGAAGAAGATAGCTGAGTTTGTGAAACAGGGTGAAGACAAAGAACCCTTGATAAAATCATGAACAGTGCACAGTCTCCACGAGAACATATCCTCCCCTAAATTTTTATCTTTTTATCTAATCTATTTTCTATTACCTTTGTAATTTTACTTTTTAAACAGTTGTATAAGAATCCAGTTTTAATCCCTTTTAAATTTTTCTTTTAAAATAATTTTATTATTAATATTTTTAAAAAAAATCCACCTCATTGAATTTTATTTCTCTTGGGTTTGATCTCCTGGTATTGATTATACACAGGTTTCAAATATTTTTGCTCTTTTTTACTTTTTTTTTAAGGTTTTAAAACACATCTCATTGATTGCTATTCTGCTTCAAATTATTCTTCTATTATTGATTATACACGGTTTTCAAAATTTTTCTGCCTTTTAAAATTATCACTTTTTATTTTATCTTATTTATCTGTTCTATTTTCTATTACCTTTTTAATTTTTGTTTTTTAAGTAATTGTATATGTCTCCAGGTTTAATATTTTAAATATTTCCTTTAAAATATTTTTATTATTATTATTTTTAAAAATATACTTCATTTCATTTCTATTTCTCTTGGTTTTGATCTCTGTTATTGATTATGTGCAAGACTCAAACATTGTTTTTTATTCTTTTCTGCTTTCTTTTAATGTTTTTGAAACAAAGCTCAACTTGATTGTAATTCTTCTTCAACTTGCTATTCTATTATTGATTATACACTGTTTTAAATTTTTTTCTCACTTCTTTAAAATTCTCTCTCTCTTTTTTCTTGAGATATATACTTGCATAGGCTTTAGATAGATAAACAAATAAACTTCTTAAGGACCACAATAGATAACTGATCCTTCATTAGCTACAGTGCCAGAGAGATAATGAGAAAGATGAAGAAGCAGAGAAACAGCCCCCAATTAAAAGCGCAAGAGAAATCCTCTGAAAGAACGATCAATGAAATAAATATTGCTGGCCTACTAGATCAAGATTTCAAAAAAGGATTGAACACAGTATTGAAGCAATTAAAAGAAATAGTGTTTAGAGATATAAAATATGTCAAAAATGAAATTGAAGCTATAAAGAAGAGCCAAGAAAAATTGGTAAACTTATTTGCTGAGATGATAGCTGATTTAAAGGTTATACAAAGCAGGATAGATAATGCACAGGAATGAATAAGTAAGTGACTGAGAAGGCAGGACAACAGAAAGCACCCAATCAGAACAGCTGACAGGAAAACAAACAAACAAAAAAAGAAAACAATATAAGGGACATATGGGATAATATAAATCTTCCCAATCTATGCAAATAGGGGTTCCAGAAGAGGAAGAAAGAACAAAGGGGTTTGAAAAGGTATTTGAAGAAATCATGACTGAAAACTTCCCAAACATTTAGAAGGAATCAGATATCCAAGTAAAGGAGGCTCAGATGGTCCCAAACAGGAAGAACCCAAACCGACACACAGAAAGACATATCATAATCAAGATGGCCAGAGTCAAGGATAAAGAAATTATCATAAAGCAGCAAGAGAAAAACAAAGAGTGAGTTACAAGGGAGCCCCCATAAGGCTCTCTACAGACAATATCTCTACAGAAACACTACAGACCCAAGGGAGGGGCAAAATATATTCAAGTTGTGAATGAATAAATAGATACAGCTAAGCATAATTTATCTATCAAAGCTAAATTTTAGAAAAGAAGGACAGATAAATAATTTCACAGACAAGCAAAATCTGGAAGAGTTTAGCAACATTAAACCCATTCTTACAAAATATTGAAATGTCTACTCTAAATAGAAAAGAAACAAGATGCCACAAAAATGAGAAACTCATAAAGGGAAAGGTGATAATTACCATGAATTACAAAAAGAATAAACACAAAATTTGTAAAAGAAGACATCTAAATCATTAAGAGTGGGAGGGGGAAGCAAAAAACATAGATTTTTTTTAAATTTTTTCTTGGTAGGATGAGTTTGAGATTATATTACTATCTGTTCAATACAAACAGTTATAGAAATGGGTTAATAGAATTACAAAAGAAGGGTAACCACAAGCCAAAGACTTACCAATGAGTCAAAAAAAAAAAAAAAAAAGAAATAAAACACAAGATAATACAAAGGAAATTTACTAAACAACAAAAGGAAAAACAAAGAGAAAATAACAAATCAATTACAAAAATAAGTTCAAAATGGCAATAAACACACAGCTATCATTAATTACTGTAAATGTTAATAGACTAAATACTTCAATCAAAGACATACAGTGGCAGCCTGGATACTAAAGCAAGAAACTTCAAAACGCTGCATACAACAGATCCACTTTAGTGAGAAGGACATATATAGATTGAGAGTGCAAGGACAGAAAAGGAAATTCCATACAAATGGAAAATCCAATAAAGCAGGTGTAACAGTACTGATTTCAGACAAAATAGACTTTAAAACAAAGGTCATAAAGATTAAAAAGTACATTTTATAATGATTAAAGGAGTAATACAAGATGAGGATATTACACTTATTAATATATATGCACCCAATATAGGAGCACCTAAGTACATCAAAAAACTGCTAACAGAGATAAAGGGGGAAATTGATGGGAGGCAATCATTGTCAGAGATTTTAACACTGCATTAACATCACTAGTCAGATCTTCCAGACAGAAAATAAATAAGGCAACAGAGAAATTAAATGATACAATAGAAAAATTATATTTGGTGGATATTTTCAGAGCATTACAACCCCCCCCAAAAATAGGATATACATTCTTTTCAAGTGCACATGGAACATTTTCTAGGATTGACCAAGTACTTGGGCACAAAAGAAGCCTCAAAAATTTTAAGAAGATAGAAATTATCTCAAGCATCTTTACTGACCACAATGCCATGAAACTAGAAATAAACTATAGAGAAAAATGGAGAAAAAAAGGAAAGCATGGAGATTAAACAACATGCTATTTCAAAAAAACAAGGTGTCGATGATGAAGTCAAATTTCAAATTACAAAACACCGTGAGACAAATGAAAATGAAAGCACAATCACACAAAATTTATGGGATGCACCAAAGGCAGTGTTAAGAGGGAAGTTTATAAAAATACTGGCCTTCCTCAAAAAAGAACAAACTAAAAATAAACAATTTAATCCACTGGCAAAAAGAATTAGAAAAAGAAGAGCAAAAAAAAAAAAAAAAAGAAAAAGAAAGGCAGCAAAAGGAAGGTAATAATACAGACCACAGAGGAAATAAATAAAATAGAGATTAAAAAAAAAAAAAAGGAAAAAAAATCAATCAAAGAAAAGTCTGTTTTTTAAAAAAACTAAATTTAATCGACAGACTTCTGGTCAAACTCAGAATGAAGAAAAAAGAGAGAGGGCAAATAAGCAAAATAAGAAAGGAAAATGGAGAAATTACAGTAACATCAAAATATAGAATATCTTATGATAATATTTTGAAAAACTTTATGGAAACAAAATGGATAACCTAAAAGAGATGGACAATTTTCTGGTAACAGAGTCCTTGAAGACTGAATGAAAAAGAAACTGACCAATTGAACAAACCGATCACTAGAAATGAAATTGAATTAGCATTAAAAAAAACCTCCCTACATATAAAAGTCCGGGACCAGATGGCTTCACCAGGGAATTCTACCAAACATACAATTAAAAACACATACCTGTCCTTCTCAAAGTCTTCCAGAAGATTAAAAAGGAGAGAATATTCCCAGACTCATTCTATGAAGCCACCATCACCTTGATAACAAAACCAGGCATAGACAGTACCAAAAAACAGTATTACAGACCAATAGCACTGATGAATATAGATGCAAAAATCCTCACCAAAATATGAGCAAATAGAATCCAACAGCACATAGAAAAGATGCATCATGATCAAGTCGGGTTCATCCCAGGGACACAAAGGTGGTACAACTTATGCAAATCAATCAACGTAACACATCACATCAACAAGAGGAAGGACAAAAACCACATGATCATCTCAATAGATGAAGAAAAGGATTTTGATAAAATTTAACATCCATTTATGATAAAAACTCTCACCAAAGTGGGTATAGAGGGAACATATCTCAACATAATAAGAGCTATATATGACAAACCTACACTCAGCATAGTACTCAATCGTGAAAAACTCAAAAGCTTCCCACTAAAATTTGGGACAGGACAAGGCTGCCCACTCTCACCACTCCTATGCAACATAGTCTTAGAAGTCCTAGCCACAGCAATCAGGCAAGAGAGAGAAATAAAAAGAATGCAATTTGGAAAAGAAGAGGTAAAAGTGTCACTATATGCAGATGACATGATACTATATATAAAAACGCTAAAAGGTCCACACAAAAACTACTAGAGCTGATCGGAGAATTCAGCAAGGTAGCAGGTTACAATATTAACGTTCAAAAATCAGTTGAATTTCTTACACTAATGATGAAAAAACAGAAAAAGAAAGTAAAGAAATAACTCCCCTTAAAATAGCACTGAAAGTAACAAAATACCTAGGAATAAATCTAACCAACTTGTTGAGAGACTTTTACATGGAAAACTGTAACCCATTGATAAAAAAAATTAAAGAAGACTTTAAAAAGTGGAAAGATACCCCATGCTCCTGTATTGTAAGAGCCAATATTGTTAAAATGGTCACAATGCCCAGGGCAATCCATGATTTAATGCAATCCCTAACAAATTACCTAGGACATATTTAACAGAACTAGGACAAATAATAATAAAATTTATATGGAACCACAAAAGACCTAGAATTGACAAAGCATTATTGAAGAAAAAAAAAGAGGCTGGAGGAATAACTCTCCCAGACTTCATACAACACTCTAGGTCTGCAGTTATCAAGATAGCATGGTATTGGCACAAAAACAGACATATGGATCAATGGAACAAAATTGAGAACCCGGAAATGAACCAGCAAACTTTTGGTCAACAAATCTTCGACAAATATGCAAGAACATACAACGGAATAAAGACAACCTCTTCAGCAAATGATTTGGGAAACCTGGACATTAGCATGTGAATCAGTGAAGCTAGAACACTCCCTTATACCATATACAAAAATAAACTCAAAATGAATCAAGGACTTAAACATAAAACAAGATACAATAAACCTCCTAGAAGAAAATTCAGACAAAACATTAGCTCACATACATCTCAAAACTGTTCTCCTAGTACAGTCTACCAAGTAATAGAAATAAAAGCAAGAATAAACAAATGGGACCTAATGAAACTTACAAGCTTCTGCACAGCAAAGGAAACCATAAGTAAAAGAAAAAGACAACCTACGAAATTGGGGAACATTTTTGCAAATGATGAAAATGACAAAGGCTTGATCTTCAAAACATATAAGCAGTTCATATGACATAATAATAAAAAAAAATCCAAAAATGGGCAGAAGACCTAAACAAGTGATTCTCCAAGGAAGAAATACAAATGATCAATAGACATATGAAAAAATGCTCAATATCACTAATTATCAGAGAAATGCAAATCGAAACTACAGTGAGGTATCACCTTACACCAATCTGAATGGCCAGCATTCAGAAGTCCACAAATGACAAATGTTGGGGAGGCTGTGGAGAAAAGGGCACCCTCCTTCACTGCTGGTGGGAATGCAGTTTGGTGTAGCCACTGTGGAAAACAGTATGGAGATTTCTCAAAAGACTAGGAATATACTTACCATATTACCCAGGATTCCCACTCCTGGGTGTGTATACAGAAGGAACCCAACTTCAGGATGACACCTGCACCTAATGTTCACATCAGCACTATTTACAATATCCAAGACATGGAAACAGCCTAAATGTCCACCAATACGTGACTGGATAAAGAAGACTTGGTATATTTATATGATAGAATAGTATTCAGCCATAAAAAATGACAGCATAACGCTATTTGCAGCAACATGGATGTCTCTGTAGAAGCTCATTCTAAGTGAAGTAAAATAGATAGAAAAAGAAAAATACCATATGAGATCGTTAATATGTGGAATCAAAAAAAAAAAGAACATAAATACAAAACAGAAATAGACTCATAGACATAGAATAGAAACTTGTGGTTGCCAAGAGTGTGGGGGGTTGGAAGGGACAGACTGGGAGTTCAAAATTTGTAGATACATACAAGCATATGCAGAATAGGTAAAGAAGATTATATTGTATAGCACAGGGAAATATATACAAGATCTTATGCTAGCTCACAGTGAAAAAATTTGACAATGAATATGTGTATGTTCATGTATAACTGAAAAATTGTTCTCTACACTGGAATTTGATACAGCTTTGTAAAATGTCTATAACTCAATTTAAAATCTTAAAAAAATAGAAAGTGAATAGGCAATCTATATAATGAGAGGTAGTATTTGCAAATCATATTTGGTAATACTCTAGTATCCAGAATATATAACATCATCTTACAAATCATAATTAAAAAGACAAATTATAGGATTTTAAAATTGAATGAAGGATTCGAATAGACATACTAACAAGGATGTTAAATAAACACATGAAATGATACCCAGCATCATTAGTCATTAGTGAAATGCAATTCAAGCCAAAATAAAATATAGCATCATATCACTAAGGTGGTATATATACACATATAAAAGATAGACATAACAATTTTTTTGAAAATGTGAATACAATGATACCCTTACACATTATTGCTGGTGCAAATGTAAAATGGTGCAGCAAATTTGGAAAAACTGTTTGGCAGTTCGTCAAGACATTAGAGTTACCATATAACCCTGAAATTCCATTCCTAATTATATGCCCTATATAATTGAAAACATATGCTCTTACCAACAATATTATATGGATATTCATAGCAGCATTAGTCTTAATATGTAAACTGTAAAGAACTCAAGTATTCATCAATAAGTTAATATATAAACCTCATATATTTTATCCACAGAAAAGCATATTATTCAGCTACAGAAAAGAATAATGTTCTGATACATGCTGCAAAATATATGAAGTTCAAAAATATTATACCAATTAAAAAACCCTCTATATATTATTCCATTTGAGATGTCACGAATAGACAAATCCAAAGTGACAAGAAAGGTTATTAGTGGTTGCCAAGAGCTGGGAGAAGGAATAGTATGGAACAAATGTTAATGGGTAAAGAATGTCTTTCTGGTGTGATGAAAATATTTCAAATCTGACAGTGGAGATGGTTGCACAAATATTGTATATAATCCAAAAGTTCTAAAAATACTGAAACACTTTAAAAAGTTGAATTTATAGATGTGAACTTTATCTCAGTTTTGAAATTGAGTGTATGTGTGTGTGAGTTTATGTGTTTGTCTATTATTAAGACCTGCAGTCTGATGTTTTACATTTGGAATACATTTACCTGCAGGTATTATGGAAGTTGTAAAGTTAATGAGGTTTCAACATTGAGTATAAAAGAAAAGTTTAGAGATTCAAGGTATGGATTTGGGGGAAGGTCTATACCTAAATTTAGAGAGTCAAGGTGTGGACATTAAGGAAGATCCATACCAAAAAGACAATCTGAGGGAACAACCTAAGAAAAAGAAAGAAAAGGAATCAAGGAAACTGCCACTGAAACCCTAGAGAATGTGTCACTGCAAACACCTACATGTGTGAACAATAGTGTGCTATAAACAATATAGGGGATGACCCTGAGTTTAATCCAAATGTGCATCTTTCTCTATTTCCTAAATGTTGATTTCATTATAACACATAATTAGTAAATTATTTATTTGATCTTAAGTTTTCATTACTTTATTAACAAATATTTACTGTCCATTATCTATCTTCCATGCAGTGTTGTATGCTGTACTTTTTAAGAAAAAAACACTCTGAGTATTAAAAAAAAATCTACCCTTCATGAAGCTTAAATTTAGTGGAGGTGACAAGCCATATATTAGGGACATACAAAAAGTCTACAGTGTTTTAGATAATCACTAATGCTAGGCAGAAAGACTAAAAGGAAAATGTTTAAAGGAATTGGAGATATTATGGGTTAGACTAGCTTTCATAAGAACCTCAAAAATGCTACTAAAGCAAAAGAAGAAAAATACTTTTCTATGACAGGTGCTCTAATAATATTTATGCTGGAAACCTAAAATTTATACTGGATTTTATTCATATCAATTTATACTGGAATTTATTCATATATCATTATTTCATCATACTGTATGATAATAAATCAATTAGGATGGGGTACATAACTATTCAATTTAAAGGAAACACAATTTAACACTTTTGAAATCATTGTAAAATATTTCATCTCCTTGAACATTGTTTTTTAGAAAATGCAGGGCTTTTGGTAATAAAATGATTCATTGCTGAAAGTACTTCACATATTTTATTAGCTCATAATAAAGATGAACTTCTGCATTAGATCTACCATATTACCTTATAGGTTTATGTGTTTTTGTTTCTGACCTTTTACAGATATCTGTATGGCTATTTATTTAGGTCCCAGCAGTTGGATTAATGGCATGTAATAGATATGGGAAGGGAAACTCAAGCTAATTGGTACAAAAAATTAAACAAACAAAATAAAACCCTTTATAATTACCAGGAGATACTATTTCAGTTAGCTCTTTATTATTTAGACAGCTCTTCCAAAATAAGAAAAAAACTTATTTTAATAGAAAAGAATTGTTATGGAAATCCAAAATTCATTTATATGATTTTTTAAATGGTGGGTTTTTTTCAGCATTGAATATCTATCTTTATGGGAATGTCATATAAGTAAACATTTTATAATCTTTATATAAAGACTTTTAATACAATTTTAGTTATAATTTTATGTTTAACTTCCTTTGTATTGCCACTAGGTGGAACCAGTAAACTTTACAATTTCTATTAATGCATATTTGTCCTATATGTATATATTAAACTCTTCAAATAAAATTCCTGGAAATAGTTCAACAACTAAATTCCTTAATTCTGTGCATGGGCTTCAAAATTTGATAAATTACACATCTAATAATACTGTGAATAAATCCTAGTGTAAAAACAAACAAAATGTCATCATCAACCAAAAAAATCTGAGTAATTTAAATAAAGCAAGAGAAAATATGTACTTTTTGAACAATCAGGAAGAAATATGTCATAATCAAAAATGGTATTTACATATCTCATGATTTCAATTGTGTCTTGCTAGAAATCTATTCATGCATCATAATATACATACTAATATTTAATTTTTTTTAGTATTTACTAGGGATGATTAAATCATAAATCTAATCTATTTTAAAGACCTCCATATAAAATTATTGCTAGTGATAAACAGTAATCAGCTAATTGGCAACTTGTTCTTCTGTACTTCATTTCTCTAATTGGTCATTTTAATGTGGACTTTTATAAAGGATAAGATGAGTGAGCAACTGATAAATAGAAATGTATGGTGGTCCACATAATAAGATTTTTCTGCTTTCATTTAGAGGATTTAAAAAAAAAATACACCCAGTTCCCAGATTTGGAAAGCCCTAGTTATGCTCTATAAGTGGAAGGAGCAAGTAAGAGGACTGATGGGAGAAGTATAGAGTAGCATTGTTGAATATTTTTATAATTCATTTTGAAGGTGTGGAAATTGAGACTTAAAAAGTTTAGTTGTTTTCCCAAAGACAGCTAGCTTTTAGAGCTGGTTTCTGATCAAAGATTTCATGATTTTGTCTCTGGGGGAAAAAATAGCATGCCTGGAATATGGAGTACATGCGACACTGGCCAAGCAATAGACCTTTAAAAACAAGACTAGAATATTAAAACCCTTGAACTTCATGTAAATATTTTCCACAGTATTGTTGGTCATTGTAGACACTGTAATTAATAAGATAGCAATTGGAGAATATGAAGATTCAGAAGAGGAAAAAGCCAAGGACAGATGCCAAAGAAACATCATCTGTTTACTAGGGCACAAACTGAATGACTTAATATAACAGACATTTATGTCTCATAGTTCAGGAGATTAGAAATCTAAAATCAAGACATGAACAGGAATATACTCCTTTTGAATATCCACAAGGAAATAGAAACCTACCTTGTCTCATCCCACCTTTGGTGGTGTTCAGAATTTCTTGGCTTGTATGTTACTGGATCAGTCTATGCCTCTCTGTCATCACACAATTGTCTTTACATCATCTTACCACTGTTCATATCTGTGTCCGTGTCCAAATTTCATCCTTGTTTTAGAATACCAATTATATTTGACTGGGGCTCACCATAATAACTTCAACTTGATTATCTGGAAAGATCTTATTTCAAAATAAAATCACATACATAAGTAGGAAAGGTTAAAAATTCAACATGTTTTGAGGGAGACATAATTCAAATAATTAACACCATATTTAAATAGTTTGGGGGAAATATTATTCTGCATACATCCAGTGGAACAGTGTACTAAAAATGTAGATTTGATGAAATATTTCAAATGCAACAGAAATTTAAGTAAGAGTAGACCTAAAGACTTTCTGTCAAAATTAGCAGCACAGAGGTTGGTGATTTTGACAAAAATAACTTTAAGGAACAGAGTGAATCTAGTAGAACCAATTTTTACTATTTGATTATTAAGTGGGATGTTTTCTCAAAAATCTTGATTTTGAATGGAAGACATCCTTGTCGATTAAGGTAAGAAAGATGTGAGCAAGTTTAAACCACATGGGAAAAAGTAGCAAAGAATATGTTTGCAAAAGCTAGATATTAATTAGAAAACTTTTTCCATGAAGGTATTAGGACAGTTGTTAGGATGGTATTGTAATAGAAAAGAACAAATCTAACTCTATTAGATCTGTTCCTAGCTTTAACCACTGTGCTTTGTTGGAAAGTCTTAGTCTTGTTAACTCTGCACTCATGTAAAGATAGCAAGTTGCCAAATAAAGAACATTTGTCTTGTTTGAGGCTTTGCAGAAGCACCATGACCTGGCCAAAGTGGACAGCTGCAGGAACAAAGAATTCCTACACCAAGAAGTTTTCAACAACCAATCACACCCCCTGCACTTTTTTTTTTTTTATTCTATAGAAGGAGCCTATATTCTGACTGGAGCAAGATGGTTCTCCAAGACATTAGTCTGCCATCTTCTCAGTCTGCCAGCTTTCTGAATAAAGTTGCTATTCCTTTCCCCAACACCTCATCTCCTGACTTACTGGCCTGTTGTGCAGTGAGCAGAAAGACTTTGGAATTGATGACAATTTTGGTGAAGTCAGTCTGGAGCCTTGCTTCTTGTGGTCAGCTAGCCACATCTGGGGAACATTCAGGTAAGGCACTAGTAGCTTCCAGGACCACTTGTCCTGAGGATCTTCCCTTCAAAATTCCCAAAAGTGGCACCAGCTGCCCCAACAATTGGCAGTTGGATTAAGGAATTGACGTTTGGGGAACAACAGGCTCCATACAGTAAGGTAGGTTACTCTGGTGTGTACAAACTTTATTCCTCATCATTTTGGCTTTTTCTCTTGAATAAACCAATTTGTTTTAGTGGGGTACCCTGTTGGTGAAAAGGAAATAGTTGGACTTTTACCCAATTTGCAAACCAATTCATTTGTTTCTTTGGTTGCTAACTTTTGTGTGTGTCATTTTGTGTTCTGTTTGTCTTTCATTCCTGTCTTGAAAAAAAATGGGGAACATTTCAACTATCCCTAAAGAAGGTTCCTTGAGGTACATTTTGAATAAGTGGTCTGAATCCATGCATAAGAGAAAGATGAGCAAAGTGTGGCCAGAGCACCTGTTTGGATCTCCACAAGGGGTTTAAGGTGGGTTATCTCCATATACTGCCACCCTTGCTATGTTAATAAGTTGTTTGTGATCTACTGTGATATTGGTATATGTAAAACCCCAAGAACAAACCTGAACACTTTATTTAGGTTTTTCTATCTGTCCTTCGGGATTTTTGTTTGTTTTTCTTTTTTTTTTTCCTGGTACCATTTTCCCATTTATATCCAAGTTATTTTTATAATGCTTAAAACTTTTACTGTTGTTAAACAAGAAAAAAAAGTTCTTGTCTGAGAGAGGGATGTTTCCGGGAAGAATATAAAGGTTCCACTAGGTTCATATAATCTCCAAAGGACCCAGCCCAGAGTTCAACTCAATTGGTGGATTCCAAGGCAAAATGCTTAGAGAGTATAAGTTGCTATATATAGTATTTTACAGCAAAGTGCTGAGAAATGGTGGCTTCGAATGGCTCTATACAATCCTGCAATTTTAGATATTCTGTGAAAAAGTAGGAAAAATGATTAAATGCCCTATGTGCAAGAATTTGTGCTATTACATCAGGAAAAATAAGAAAATGAAAGAAATGAGAGTTAGGATATGATTCTTCAAACCTTAATTCCTCTCACTGAGCAAGCTGTCCCAGCTGATCTGCCAATGTGTCCACTCCTCCCACTGTCTCCCATTTCTACACAGCCAGCCCCAATTCTTGGCACTAGGGGTCAGGAAGTGTTTGGACTGGCTCCTCCTCTTTAGAGGGATCAATAGAAAATCCTAAGTTAGTTCCTGGGGAACAGGGACTTGGTCTGATATTGTCATCTAAGACATGAGAGGGCACTCAGTTTGGACCAGGAGACACTCTCACCACAGAAAAATTTATTCTACACCATTATCCCATAGGGAACCTAAATGCAAATAGCTAGTAGTCTAAGTTAAGCAAAATTTTAAAAAGACAAATCAAAAACCAAATAAAGACCCTTTTAAATTTTTGAAAATGATTTATCAGGTCTATAGCAGATTCCAAGGCCCCCCCAAATGTAGAATGTTAAAAATGAGAAAACTGCAAAAATTAGATGATATATTTGCAATAAACTCTTCTCAATTGGTAAATGGTGATTTTCTGGTGTTAAACAACAGGGAAACTCTCATTCTGGAAACCACTTTACCCAAGGTTGCCCTATATCATTTATCATCACCTCACTTAGCTCATGTTTTGTTTTCCTTGGTCCTACACTGTCCCTCTTTGTTTTAGAGAAATTTAATTTACCAGCTGGATATGTGGGACTGGTAGGAGTGTCAAATTTATGTTTAGCATAGTGCCAAACTATTCTATACCATTTCTTCACCAGCTTTGGATCTACTCAGTGATAAAATGCCACATTTAAAGCAATGGCTTCTGATTTTTGGAAGCTTGATCACAGCAGGATGCTACCTGCTATTAGAGCCTGTCCCAGTCTTGCACATTAAGACATGATGGCCTTCCAGAAACTGAAACACCCAGGTGGCTTTTAAGAGAACATATTTTTGTATTGATATAAACAGCTTCCATTAGCTTAGATTATAAAGTGTGCTATTCTATCATTGGACACTTTTTTCTAAAGAGGCTAAAAAGAAAGGAACTGGCAATACAGTTAATTATTGATATGATCTTTGGATGTTATGCTTTGTTGGAACTGCTGACATCTTTGATATTTAGAAAATATTGTGTACATACTGGAGCACAAATTTTAACAAGAATATTTGTCTCAGGAAAAATTACGGTTCTGTTCGGTGTATTGAAACAAGATTTGAGAGGACCAGTGTTCATTGCTGTGTGTTTTCTAATGAGAATAACTGATTTAATAAGTTTTGCTACAGCAATAACTTCATATTCTTCCATCCTTGCCAAGGCATTTCCAAATGATGTGGCTACAATACTGGGAAGTCTTGACACTTTTTCTGGAATGGGACTAATGCTAGGGCTTCCTTTAGGTAGCTTCTTGTATCAATCCTTTGCCTATACAGAGCCTTTTATTTTTCTGGGATACATAGTTCTGTCCATCAACATGTGCATTTTACATAATTATGAGTCTGATCCAGGAAAACAATTAAAAAGGATAGGAGCCTCTCATACAGCAAAAAGAGAGGAACATTCTGATAAATGAAGAGGCCCAAGGGCTCCTTTAGACATGAGGCTCCCAATTCCAATTTTCCCACAGGAGCCCTGGGTAATTTTGACAGTGGTAGACAAATAATATGAAAGTCCTGCCTCTTTGGTATTTCAACTGGTATTTTTTTTTTCAACAGCTATTAAATAGTGCTATCAATTCTTCAGTGAGAAATGACCAAAATAAAGCCCTCTCAAAATTTACTGAATTTTGGTCCTTCAAACACTTGAACAACTATAATAATATTTAAGAAAAATAAAATTAAATTTCAGGTCTTGTCAATGCTATTGAAGGCAAGCTGGATGGGAGATTTGGTTTTACTTGGGTATATACTTGAATGTTCTGTGCCTTGGGCCTCTGATCACTGTCACTGTGCTAAGCCTAGGAGTAACTGCAGCAGGTGGTTGCTCAGCATGTACCACTTGAAGAGGTTGGTTTCATCTTTTCATATGGATGATATTTTTAGTCCTTTTGCATATTTAGTGATTATGATTCAATATGTCATGGGTTAATTTAACTGTAAGTTTGGTTTGAATCAAATATGCAATGTTTACTTAAACTTTGAAAGCAAATTTTGACTGTTTACATGATTCTTTAAATTACAGTTTTCCAGACATGTAGGCTTTCCCTTATGTCATTTTGCAGGTGCATGTTAGGGGCTTAACGTTTTTAGGATCTGCATATTTGGGACACTAGAGGACAAATGACTTACAAAATGCATTTTGTGTGTGTTTTGTTCTAAGACTGGCACTGATGTCAATGAAAAGTATTTTTAACTAACCTGTTATTGAAAAATTAATCATATTTTTGCATTTCAGCCAAAATAAAGATAATAGATAATATTCTGTAAGCTACAACTAATCTAAACACCTGAAAATCATGTGTTTCATATGATCTGAATTGTATTTTTCAACTTAAATTAAAAATGCAATATAGATTCAGAAATGTCCATATTTTTCTAAAAACTTCTCTTTGTATTATTTTGTTGGGTTGCATAAAGTAAAACATTGTATGTGTTTCAAAAACTTAAGAAAGCTGTTAGTTGAGTTTATTGCATGAGTTTGAGTTTACATAATCGCAGATGAGTATATGCCCATTTAAAAAATATACACTATTTTAAAGTGATCTTTAATATATTTTTATGTAAACATACGTAAAATGCTGTTTATTTTGATGGCAAAATCCAACAAGTTTTGTATTTGCTTCTCATAAGTGAAACCCTGGACCATAACTCAATGATAACCCTTTGCTTTGTATTTTGGGTAGCTTAACCTACATTAACATAAAGGATGAATATTTTAATTCTTTGTTCTTTGTTGAGCTTTTATGGACATTTATACAGGCAGGAAAACAAAGGTTACAAATGCTATAGAGATATTGGACACAGTCTGAAGTGGTTAAAGCCCTCCTTAAAGAAATTATTCCTTGATTAGACTGCCTGATAGTCTTCAAATTCATAACAGGCTACTCTAGCATAACCCAACAAGTATGTAACATTTTGCAAATTAACTGAAAAGTACATTCATCCTGGAGACCACAATTAACAGATAAAACAAAACAAACAAAAAAGAATCACATATTAAAAATGAGTATTGCTAGAATATGTCAGGAGACTAATTTAACTTGGGATAAGGCCTTGCCAGTTGCCCTTCTAAGGATAAGAGTGGCTCCCAGAAGCAGGCTTAAATTAAACCACTTTGAAATATTGTATGGTTGGCCATTCCAGGTGTCTCCCCAGGTGAAAAAAATATATAAAGGCTCTAAAAGACCTGGTAGTGTTCATTATGTTAAAACTTTGGACACTCTACTAACCTCTGTTCATAAGTTTGCCTCCTAAACGTCTACCTCTCCAACTGAAGTAGCCTTACATCATTTCCAACTGGGAGACTGAGTTCTGCTTAAAACCTGGAGGGAATAAGGGCCTGAGCATCAGCTGCGTGCAAAATGGACAAGACCACATGCGGTATTAACATGGACTCATCTGTCAAGTTAGCTGGGATAAAGCCATGGCTTCATCATACACCAATTAAAGCAGAACCACCATCATCAGAATCAGAAAACATCCTAAATCCTGAGAGGCTGGAGGAATGATGGTCTTGTGAACCCTTAGAATACTTAAGATAACTTTTTAAAAATGATAATTACTGAAAGTGTAATTTCAATTTTAGCTGGAAAAAGGTCAATTCATTGTTTTAAATCTTGTTTAAATGAATAGTAAAGGAATGTAATGTAATTATGGTACAGTGGGAAAAAATTAACATTAATAGACATGTATTGGAAATTGGAACCAAACCTCCAAGTTCAACAAAGTACTAAGGAGTTTTATCAGATTCAAGTAGTTGTAAAAGAAAGAAAAGAAAGAAAGAAAGAAAGAAAGAAAGAAAGAAAGAAAGAAAGAAAGAAGAAAGAAAGAAAGAAAGAAAGAAAGAAAGAAAGAAAGAAAGAAAGAAAGAAAGAAAGAAAAAAAGAAAGAAAGAAAGAAAGGAAGGAAGGAAGGAAGGAAGGAAGGAAGAAAGGAAGGAAGAAAGGAAGAAAGAAAGAAAGGAAGAAAGAAAGAAAGAGAGAGAAGAAGAAAAAGAAGACAGAACTTACGTTGCTGACTAAAGACTCCCAGGAATGTTCCCTGACCAAGGCTGATCAATACCATCCCATAATCACCCCTTCCTTGCCCCTTTTCAGCAGGAAGTAGCAAAAGCAGTCATTATCTCTTTTCCCACAAGATTGTGAAATGGACATTAACAGTGAGGAATTGTAATAGAAAAGAACAAATCTGACTCTATTAGGTCTATTCCTTTAGCTCTAACCACTGTGCCCTGTTTTCTAGGCTTAGTCTTTCTAGCTCTGCACTCACATAAAGATAACAAGTTGATAAATAGAGAATAGCATTTGTTTTGTTGGAGATTTTGCAGGAGCACCATGATCTGGCCCTCCTGGGCAGCTATAGGAACAAAGAATTCCTACATCAAGAAGTTAGCAACAACCAACCACACTCCTTTCCCTGTTTTTTGTTTTTTGTTTTTCTAAAAGGAGCCTGAAATCTGACTGGAGCAGGAAGAATCTCCAAGACATTAGTCTTCCATCCTCTCAGTAACAGTATGAGAGCAGTTCAGTCAATACAAATTGAACTGATATATCTTTCATAGAGACTTTAGAGAAAATGAGAAAAATATTATCCCATTCAGATATTCTGAAACTGTAGTGAACTTTAGTAAAATACATACTGAGTGGTTTTCTGGAAGTAACTTGTGAAATCAACTTTTAAATGGAATTGTATCTTGGAAAAGACATAATTAAAGAAGTGTGCCACTGAGGAAAATATATTATTTTATTCTGAGTTAAATGAAGAAAAATAAATTGGAATTTGGGACTTATAGCATTATTAAACATTTGGATGAATATAGAAAACATGTTTTTATTTTCTTTAGAAAATGATAATATATGAAGAAAATATCCAGAAATATTATTGAGTATCTCTGGTTTGAACCAGTATTTGCAGTCATATGTCCACAATAGAAATAAGTAATGTTTTTTAGGGCTCTCAGAATATGTGAAAATTGCATGTGTTAATCATAATCTGAATAGTGAATTAACCCATAGGCTAAAACAGGAAGCTAATGAGCTCTTGGTGCAAAATATTATTGATGAGTCATGGTGTCTTCATTTAAACTGAGAGATTCTTCATTTTCCCCCTTTTTAATGAAAATGTTAGCAAGCTGGAAGTTGAACTCAGCACACTAAACCTGATCACTAGAGGAGAAAGTTTAACTCTTTAAGTTAAAATTGTAATTATGTATAATCATCCAGAGACAAAAACACTGGTAGAATATGAGGCAAACTTATTTTCATTGCTTGTGATCCTGCACTATATAATCACAAAATTATGAAATCAAGATATCATTTTCAAAGTGGGTTCTTCATGGGTCAAAGAAAAAAATTCAGAGGAGATTACTGTGAATGATAAGAATATAAAAGTTAAAGAAATGTAAAAGAAAGAGACAGCTAAATAAGTTTTATCAACTAGATGAAAATAGAAACCTTCAAAGCTATGCAAAATTTTTGGTATGCTGTTTATATACCAAGCATTATCTTTTAACATTTTAGAACCAAACACAAAGTTGAGAACAACCAAGCCTTTAAATATAATATATTTTAGTGAAGTTTGCAGAACTCAAAGGAAAACAAAACTCACATTTTAAAGAAATTCAATTCATGAAAAATAAATCCTTCTGGATTAAATTCATTCATTAAAAACACATTATAAGAAAAATAAACGTCGGAAATACTGGTATATACAGTTTAATAAGGCAGAAGTTCTTGTCTTTGAAACAATTGACTCCTCATTTTGCAGAAAATGCAATATAAACTAACTCAAAGAATAAGGAGTTATTACAATCTGTACTGAAAATCTGAAGATACTTCTGGTTTTATTCACAACTATATTAGGGTTTAAGTGCATTATTCTTTGGCCATTTTGACTGTATTTTCTTCTCTTTTGACTTGATTTCATATTACTTTATCTGATGGCAACAAAACTGGCTGAGTCCTAATGTCTGCAGACTCCACTACCCTAAGCAAATGAAAGCTAATTTTCTCCAACATAAATTCTGTTCTTAATTCTGACTGGGTACCAGGGCCACTTACTATGATAATGAGGACTGTGATTATTCTGTATGAAACATCCTAAACCAAGATGAGAAATAGCTCTACAGAAAAATACTATATCCAAAGAGTTGAATAAGTACCATTCATAATTGGAGAAATGCACATTTAAACCACAATAATGTAGCTATATACACCATGAGAAAGGATTAATTTAAACATATTGACAAAAATAAGTGCCAAAAAGATGTGGATCAACTGTAACTTGAATAAAGGAAAATTAATCATACTCATTTACATTTTTCCCAGCATATTCTGCTTGCTTTAATTTTTTTATTGAAAACTTCACACTTACCTAAAATTGTATCTTATGGTCCACAGCCTGATGTTTTGTCTGGAAATATCATATGGACAGAAATATCCTGAATAATGATAACTATGATATGTAAATTAAAACATTTCAGACACTGAATCCTAACACAGGTAATTCTATAAAGATCATTTCTTCTCTCTCTCTCTCTCTCTCTTTCATTTCTTTCTTTCTTTGACAAAAATCACTTCATTTCAAACTTAATCAAGATCAACTTATTGACTTTGATGAAAGGCTGTATACATAAGGCTCTGCTCCCTCAATCAAGTAAGCAGTAAAATAAAGGAAATTTGTTTCTACCATAAACAATGTAGAACAACATGTTTAATGCATTGGAAAGTCCTCCATCACAAGACCAGTATGAAATTCTGTGAGTAAAATAAGAGAAATAATGTTTTACTTATGTATTTATTTAATGAATTTTTATTAGGTTATTAGTTTTATTAGTTTAATGTTATTTCAGTTTTATGTGTACAATATTATACTTCAACTTCTATATACACCACAGCATGCTTACCACCAAAGGTTTTGTTTCTATAGGTCACCATACAGCTGACTCAATTTACTCATTTCCCCTCCTCCCAGCCTCCTTCACCTCTGATAGCCACTACTCAGTTCTCTGTGTCTATATGTTTGTTGTTATTTGTGTAGGTTCATTTGTTTTGTTTTTATTTTTCTGTTTCATGCATGAGTGAAATAATATATTATTTATTTTTCTCTGTTTGACTATTTTACTTAGCATAAGATTTTATCATTTTTATGGCTGAGTATTATCCCATCATGTGTATGTGTGTGTGTGTGTGTATGTGTATATATATATTATATATATATATAATATTTACACAAACACCAACTGTTATATATATATAAATTATATAATATATATAATATATAAAATATATATAATTATATATATATAAAACACACCCCACCTTATTCATTTGT
Source organism: Camelus ferus (assembly GCF_009834535.1). Classification (NCBI taxonomy): domain Eukaryota; kingdom Metazoa; phylum Chordata; class Mammalia; order Artiodactyla; family Camelidae; genus Camelus; species Camelus ferus. The sequence goes on from NC_045709.1 coordinate 61,887,287, forward strand.
CTATTGATGATCAATTAGCCTTTTTCCATGTCTCAGCTATTGTAAATAATGCTGCAATGAACATAGGGGCGCATATAACTTTTTGAATTAGTGTTTTCTTATTCTTCAGTAAAAACACAGAAATGAAATAGGTGGGTCTTACGGTAGTTCCATTTTTAATTTTTTGGGTTTTAGTCTTACATTCAAGTTTTTAATCCATTTTGAGCTGAATTTTATATATGATGTGAAATAGTGGTTTAGTTCTTCTCTTTTGCATGTGACTGCTGAACACCATTTGTTAAAGAGAATATCCTTTCTCAATTGCATGTTCTTTTTTCCTTTGTCATAAATTAATTGTCCATATATGTGTAGGTTTATTTCTGGGTTTTAAAATCTGTTCCTTTGATTATGTGTCAGTTTATCTGCCAATACCATGCTGTTTTAATTACTACAGCTTTCTAATATAATTTGAAATCAAGGAACATGATAGCTCCAGCTTTGTTCTTTTTTCCTAGGATTGATTTGGCTATTCAAGGTATGTTATGGTTTAGTATAATTTTTTTGTTGTTGTTGTATTTCTATGAAAAATCTCACTGGGATTTTGACAGAGATTGCATTGAATCTATAGATTGCTTTAGGTAATATGGACATTTTATCAATGCTAATTCTTCCAATTCATAAGCATAGAATAGCTTTCCATTTCTTTGTATCTTTTTAAAATTTCTTTCAACAATATCTTACAGATTACAGAATACAGATCTTTCAACTTCTTGGTTAAATTTATTCCTAGGCATTTTATTTTTTGTAATGCAATTATAAATGGGCATTCCTAATTTTTCTTTTTGATAGTTTGTTATTAGTGTAGAGAAATACAACAAATTTGAGGGTATTGATTTTGTATCTTGCAACATTACTTAATTTGCTTATTATTTCCAAAAGTTTTTTGATGAGTTTTTAAGATTTTCTATATATAAAAAAAAATCCTCTGCAAATTGTGACAATTTTACTTCTTCCTTTCCAATTTGGATGCCTTTTATTTCTTTTTCTTGCTTAGTTGTTCTCACTAGGACTTCAAATATTATGCTGAGTAAGAAAAGAGTGGCTAAAGTGGGCATCTTTTTCTTATTTCTATCTTAGAGGGAAATTTTTCAGTTTTTACCATTGAGGCAGTATTAGCTGTGGATTTTTAATATATGGCCTTTATTATGCTGAGTTGCACTTCTTCTATGCTCAGTTTGTTGAGTGGTTTTATTATAAATGATTGTTCTATCTTGTCAAATGCTTTTCCTGCATCTACTGTGATAATCATATTATTTTTAACTTTCATGTTGATAATGTGGTGTATCACATTGTTTGATTTGCAGATGCTGAACCATCCTTTCGTCCCTGGAATAAATCTCACTTGATAATTGTATATGATCTTTCTGATATGTTGTTTAATCTGATTTACTACTATTTGTTGATGATATTAGTATCTATGTTTCTTAGGGATATTTTCCTCTTTTTCGGGGGTCGTCCTTGTCTGGTTTTGGTATCAGGGTAGTGTTGGTCTTGTAAAATGTAAAATTAGGAAGGTTTCCCCCCTCTTCTGTTGTTTGAAAGAGTTTGATGAGAATAGTTTGAAATAGTGTGAGAATGATACTCATACCAATCCTTCTTAAATTTTTTCAAACAATAGATGAGGAGGGAAAGCATCTTTGAATGTTTCATAGAATTCACTTGTGATGCTGTTTCTGAATTCTTGTATTTTGGGAGTTTTTGATTGCTAATTTAATCTCCTTACTGGTGATGTCTATTCATATTTTCAGTTTCTTCATGATTTAGTCTTAGAAAGTTGTATGAGTCTAAAAATGTATCCATTTCTTCTAGGTTACTTTGCATGTTGGTGTATGCTCTTCATAATATTCTCATATAATTCTTTGTATTTCTATGTTATCTGTTGTTATTTCTCCTCTTTAATTTCTGAATTTGTGTATCAGAGCCTTCTCTCTTTTTATTAAAAATAAAAAAAGTCTAGGTAAGTTTTCTTTTTTCAATTTGGTTTATCTTTTCAAACAACCAGTTCCTAGTTTAGTTGATATTTTCTATCATCTTTTAGTCTCTATTATACTTACTTCTGCTCTGTTTATTATTTCCTTCTCCTGACTTTGGGCTCTGCTCTTCTTTTTTCTAGTTCCTTTAAATGCAAGTTTAGATTGTTTATTTGATGTTCTCCTGGTTTCTTGAAGTGATCCTGTATTGCTATATACTTCCTTCTTGTTACCACTTTTGCTGCATGCCATAAATTTTTGTATGTATTATTTTATTTCCATATGTCTTCATGCATTTTTTGATGTCTTCTCTGATTTCTTCATTGACTCAATATTGTTCAGTAGCATGTTTTTGTATCCACATATTTATGCTTTTTCCAGCTTTCTTTGTGTGATTGTACTCTAGTTTCATACCATTGTGATTGGAAAGGACACTTGATATGATTTCAATCTTCTTAAATTTATTGAGACTTGCTTATTGTCACAATATATGGTCTATCATTGAGCAAGTTCCATGTGTGCTTGGAAAGAATACATTTTCTGCTATATTTGGATGGAATGTTCTGTATAAATCTATCGAGTCTAACTGATCAGTTTAAGTTCACTGCTTCCTTGTTGATTTTTTGCCTGGATACTCTATCTATCTATGAAGGTGGGCATTAAAGCTTTTTTTCTATTGTTGTTTAGTACAATTTTTCCCCATATGTCTGTTAATAATTGTTTTATAAATTTCAGTATTCTTATACTATGTTCATATATATTAATTATTATGTCTTCTTGATTAATTGTACCCTTTATCATTTTATAGTGTTGATTTTTGTCTCTTTTTACCTTTTTAGACTTGAAATTTATTTTGTCTGATGAGTATGGTTACACCTACTTTCTTTTGGCTGCCATTTGCTTGGTGTGTAATTTTCTATCCCTTCACTTTGAGCCTATATTTGTCTTTAGCCTGAGATGAATCTCCTGGAGACAGCATATAGTGATATCTTATTTTTTAATCCATCCAGTCACTCTGTGTCTTTTGGTTGGTAAATTCACTTTATTTATGTTTAAGGAGATTATTGCTAAATGAGAACCTAGTACTTTCATTTTTTATCTTTTGTTTCTGATTGTTGTGTCTCCATTGCTTCTTTATCACCTTGTGTTTCTGCATGCCATTTTAATTTATATTATTTTTGAAGGCTTTTTTGATTATAGTTGTTTTACAATGTTGTGTTAATTTCTAGTGTACAGCATAGTGATATAAATATATAGTGAATATATATATATTCCTTTTCATATTCTTTTTTTTAATAGGCTATGATAAGGTATTGAATATTGTTCCCTGGGCTATACAGTGAGACATTTTTGTTATCTATCTTACATATAGTAGTTATATCTGAAAGCCCCAATCTCCCAATTTATCTTTCCCCATCCCTTTTCCCCACTGGTAACAATAATGTTTTATTTTTTAATCTATGTCTGGGAGTGTGTATCTATTTTGTAGATAAGTTCACTTGTGTCTTTTGAAGATTCTACATATAAGTGCTATAATCTATTTTTCTTTTTCTTCCTGGCTTACTTCACTTAGTATGATGATCTCCAGATCCACCAATGTTGCTATAAATGTCTCTTTTTTTGCACTCCTTAAAAGCAATTTTATTTTATTTTATTTTTGAACATTTTTTTGAGTTATAGTCATTTTACAATGTTGTATCAAATTCCAAATACAAAGCAGAAACAGACTCTTAGACATAGAATACAAACTTGTGGTTGCCAAGAGGGTGAGGGGTGGGAAGAGACAGACTGGGAGTTCAAAATTTGTAGATACTGACAGGCATATGCAGAATAGATAAACAAGATTATACTGTATAGCACAGGGAAATATATACAAGAAATTATGTTAGCTCACAGCAAAAAAAATGTGAAAATGAATTTATGTATGTTCATGTGTAGATGAAAAATTGTGCAAATGACATCTTATTCATATTTTATAGCTGAGTAGTATTCCATTGTATGTGTGTGTTTTCTAATTTTATTTATTTACTTGCAGCTGTCCAGTTTTACCAACACCATTTGTCAAAGAGACTGTCTTTTTCTCCATTGCATATTCTTGTCTCTTTTGTTGAAGATAAATTGTACATAGGTGTGTTTATTTCTGGGCTCTCAATTCTGTTCCTTTGACCTATATATCTGTTTCTGTGCCAATAACATGGCATTTTGATTACTGCATCTTTCTAGCAAATTGTGAAGTCTTAGAGGATTATTCCTCCAACCCATTCTTATTCTAGAGTATTGCTTTTGCAATTTTGGGCCTTTTGTGATTCTTTACAAAATTTAAAATTATTTGTTCTAGTTCTGTGAAAAACACCATGAGTAATTTGATAGGGATCACATTAAATCTGTAGATTGCTTTGGGAAGTATGACCATTTTAACAATATTAATTCTTCAAATCCAAGAACATGGAATATCTTTCCATTTCTTAAAATTATCTTTAATTTCCTTAATGAATGTTTTATACTTCCCTGTATATAAGTCTTTCACCTCTATGGTCATTTTTTTCTTTTTGTTTCTGATATTTCATTATTAGTGTAAAGAAAAGCACCATATTGCTGTGTGTTCCTCTTGTATCCTACTACTTGCTGAAATCATTTTTCAACTCTATGAACTATTAAGTGGTGTCTTTAGGGTTTTCTATATGTAGTATCATGTCATCTGCATATAGGGCAATTTTACCTCTTCTCTTTTAAGATGCATTTTATTTCTTTTTCTAATCTGATTTCTTTGACTAGGACATTCAATACTATGTTGAATAAAGGGGATCAGACTGAGCATTCTTGTTTAATTATAGCAGAATTTAGTAGGAAGATTTGAACATTTTACTGTTGAGTATTAAGTTGGCTGTTGGTTTGCTATAATTAGCTTTTACTAGTTAAGCAACATTTCATGTACAACCAATTTTTAAGAGTTATTCCGTAAATGGATGCTGAATTTTATAAAATGTCAGTTATGCATTATTGAGTTGATCATGTGATATTTGTCCTTTTTTATTGATGTGGTTTATCACATTGATTGATTAGCATAGGTTGAACCATCTTTGGAACACTGGGATAAATTCAACTGAATCATAGTGAATAATCCTTTTTATGTGTTCCTGGATTCTAATTCTATGTGTTTGCTAATATTTTGTTGAGGATTTGTCAATCTAAATTCATCAACAATATTGGCCTGTAAATATCTTTTGTTTTTTAGATACCACATATGAGCGATCTCATATGGTAATTTTCTTTCTCGTTCTAGCTTACTTCACTTAGAATGACATTCTCCAGGAACATCCATGTTGCTGCAAATGGCGTTACGTTGTCATTTTTTATGACTGAATAGTAATCCATTGTATAAATATACCACAGCTTGTTTCCTTTTATGGACATTTAGGCTGTTTCCATGTCTTGGTTATTGTAAATAGTGCTGCTATGAACAATGGGGTGCAGAAGTCATTTTGAAGTAGGGTTCCTTCTGGATATAGGCCTGGGGGCAGGATTCCTGGGTCATATGGTAAGACTATTCCTAATCTTTTGAGGAATCTCCACACTGTTTTCTGCTGTAGCTGCACCAAACAGCATTCCCACCAGCAGTGTAGGAGGGTTCCCTTTTCTCCACAGCCTTTCCAGCATTTGTCATTTGTGGATTTCTGAATGATAGCCATTCTGAATGGTGTAAGTTGATACCTCATTGTAGTTTTGATTTGCATTTCTATGATATTAGTGATATTGAACATTTTCTCATATCATATTGATCATTTTAATTATTCCTTGGAGAATTGCTTACTTAGGTCTTCTGCCCATGTTTGGATTGGGTTGTTTGTTTTTTCCTTGTTAAGTCATATGAGCTGCTTGTATATCCTGGAAATCAAGCCTTTGATGGTTTCATTTGCAAAAAACTTCTCTCATTCCGTAGGTTGACTTTTTGTTTTACTTATGGTTTCCTTTGCTGTGCAGAAGCTTGTAAGTTTCAATAGATCCCATTTGTTTATACTTGTTTTTATTTCTATTACTTGAGTAGACTGTTCTAGAAGAACATTTTTGAGATGTATGTCAGATAATGTTTTGCCTACATTTTCTTCTAGGAGATTTGGTTCATTTCTGGGCTCTCTATTCTGTTCCATTGGTCTATATGTCTGTTTTTGTACCAATACCAAGCTATCTTGATGACTGTAGCTCTATAGTATTGTCTGAAGTCTGGGAGAGTTATTCCTCCTACCTCTTTATTCTTCTTCAGTAATGTGTTAGCAATTATAAGTCTTTTGTGGTTCCCTATAAATTTTATTAATTTTGCTCTAGTTCTGTGAACTATGTCCTGGGTAATTTCATATGTATTACATTAAATCTATATATTTCCTTGGGCAGTGTGACCATTTTAACAGTATTGATACTTCCAATCCAAGAGCATGGAATATCTTTCCATTTTTAATATCTTCTTTAATTTCTTTCATCAATGTTTTATAGTTTTCCGTGTATAATTCTTTCACCTCCTTGGTTACATTTATCCCTAGGTATTTTATTACGTTTGGTGCTATTTTAAAGGTGATTGTTCCTTTAATTTCTTTTTCTGTTGATTCATCGTAAGTGTAAAGAAATGCAACTGATTTTTCAACATTAATCTTGTAACCTGCTACTTTGCTGAATTCTTCAGTCAGCTCTAGTAGTTTTTATGTGAAACTTTTAGGGTTTTCTATATATTATAACATGTAGTTGGCATATAGTGACACTTTTACCTCTTCTTTTCCAATTTGGATCCCTTTTATTTCTCTCTCTTGCCTGATTGCTGTGGTTAGGACTTCCAAGACTATGTTGAATAGGAGTAGTGATAGTGGGCATCCTTGTCTTGTCCCAGATTTTAGTGGAAGCTTTTGAATTTTTCACCATTGAGTACTATGCTGGCTGTAGGTTTGTCATATATAGGTTTTATGATGCTGAGATATGTTCCCTCTGTACCCACTTTGGTGAGAATTTTTTATTATAAGTGGGTGTTGAATTTTATCAAATGCTTTTTCTGCATCTATTGAGATGATTATGTGGTTGATCATGGAGGATTTTTATTTCTAATTTGATCTCATTTCTAGTGATCAGTGTGTTCAAGTGATCAGTTTCTTCTTGGTTCAGTCTTGGTGGACTATGTTTCCAGAAATTTTTCCATCTCCTCTAGGTTATTCAATTTGTTTCCTAATAGTTTTTCATAACATTCTGTATGATATTCTGTATTTCTATTTTTTTGTTGTAATTTCTCCATTTCTTTCTTATTTTGCTTATTTGAGCATTCTGTTTTTTCTTCTTTGTCAGTTTGGCCAAGGTTTGTCAATTTTATTTACTTTTTCAAAAAAACAGCTTTTGGTTTGATTGATTCTTATTTTTTTTTTCCTCCCTCATCTTTATTATTTCCTTCCTTCTGCTGCCTTTTGGGGATTTTTGCTCTTCCTTTTCTAATTCTTTTAGCTGGTGGGTTTGTTTATTTGAGTTTGTTCTTCTTTTTTGAGGAAGGCCTGTATCATTATAAACTTCTGTTTTAGCACTGCCTTTGCTTTGTCCCATAAATATTCTGTGGTTGTGTTTTCATTTTCATTTGTCTCAAGGTATTTTTTAATTTCAGCTTTGATTTCCTCATTGAACCATTGTTTTTTTTTTTAATACCATGTTCTTTAATCTCCATGCTTTCCTTTTTTTCTCCTTTGTTTGTCTGTTGTTGATTTATAGTTTCATGACATTGTGGTCAGTAAAGATGCTTGAGATAATTCCTATCTTTTTAAAATTGTTGAGGCTTCTTTTGTGCCCAGGTATATAATCAGTCCTAGAAAATGTTCCATGTGCAGTTGAAAAGAATATATATCTTATTTTTATGGGGTGTAATGCTCTGAAATATCCACCAAATCTAATTTTTCTTTTGTATTATTTAATTTCTTTGTTGCCTTATTTATTTTCTGTCTCGAAGATCTGTCTAGTGATGTGAATACTGTGTTGAAATCTCCAACTATGATTGTAATTCCCATCAATATCCCCCTTTATCTCTGTTAGATAATTATTTTATGTACTTAGGTGCTCCTATATTTGGTGCATATATATTAAAAAGTGTGATATATTCATCTTGTATTTTCCTTAACTCATTATAAAATGTCCTTTTTCTTTCTTTATTGCCTTTGTTTTAATGTCTAGTTTGTCTGAAATCAGTACTGCAACACCTGCTTTTTTGGCTTTTCCATGTGCATGGAATATCCTTTTCCATCCTTTCACTCTGAATATTTATGTGTCCTTCTCCCTAAAGTGGGTCTCTTGTATGCAGCATACTGAAGGTTCTTGCTTTATTATCCAGTCTGCCACTCTATGTCTTTTGACTGGAACATTTAGTCCATTAACATTTACTGTAATTAATGATAGCTGTGTGTTTATTACCATTTTGAATTTCTATTTGCAGCTGATTTGGTATTTCTTCTTTGTTCCTTTCTTCTTTCTTTTGTGGTTTGATAATTTTTCTTTGTATTATCATGGGTTTTATATAGTTTTTGTGACTCCCTTGTAAGTTTTTGGCTTCTGGTTACCCTTTTTTGTAAGTCTATTAGTCCATTGCTGTAACTATTTTTATTAAACTGATAGTAATATAATCTCAAACCTATACTACCGAGAACAAAAAATTTAAACAAGCAAGAAAAAATACTCTAGATTTTCTTGCTTCCCTCTCTCACTCTTAATGATTTAGAGTCTTCTTTTATAATTTCGTGTTTATATTATTTGTAATTCATGAGAAATCACCTTTCTGTTTATGAGTTTCTCATTTTTGTAGCATCCTGTTTCTTTTCTATTTAGACTAGACTTGTCAATATTTCTTTTAGCATGGGTTTAGTGTTGCTAAACTCTTCTGGTTTTTGCTTGTCTGTGAAATTCTTTATATCTCCTTCTATCCTAAAGAACAGCCTTGCTAGGTAGACTACCATAGGCTGCATTTTTTTTTTAATCAGGACTTTGAATATATCTTGCCACTACCTTCTGAGCTGTAATATTTGTGTAGAAAAATCAGCTGAGGGCCTTATGGGGCTTCCCTTGTAACTGCCTCTTTGTTTTTCTCTTTCCGCCTTTAGGATCATTTCTTTATCCATGACTCTGGCCATCTTAATTGTGATATATTTTGGTGTAGGTATCTTTTGGTTCTTCCTGTTTGGGACCATCTGAGCCTCCTGTACTTGGATATCTGAGTCCTTTTTTATGTTTGGGAAGTTTTCATTCATAATTTCTTCAAATACCTTTTCAATCCCCTTCGTTCTTTCTTCCCCTTCTGGAACCCATATTATGCATAAATTGGCACACTGTGTATTATCCCATAGGTCCTTTATGTTGTTTTCATTAGATTTTATTTGCTTTTCTCTTAGCTGTTCTGATTGGGTGCTTTTTCTTGTCCTGTCTCTAGGTTACATATTCATTCCTCTGCATTATCTAGCCTGTTTTGTACAACCTTTAGGTCAGTTCTCATTTTAGTCCTGAGTTTATCAATTCTTCTTGGCTCTTCTTTATAGCTTCAATCTCATTTTTGATATATTTTATACCTCTAAACACTATCTCTTTTAGTTCCTTCAGTACTTTGATCAGTCCTTTTTTGAAATCTTGATCTAGTGTGCTATAATTGTCTATTCCATCGATCATACTTTCAGGGGATTTCTCTTGCTCTTTAATTGGGAATGGTTTCTCTGCTTCTTCATCTTGCTCATATCTCTCTGGAACTGTGGCTTATGGAGTATCAGTTATATTTTGTGGTCCTTAAGTATTTATTTATCTATCTAAAGCCTATGTAGGATTAAAAAAATAAAGAGGGAGATAAAAAGAATTTTAAAAGAAGGGAGAAAAAGAGGTTTGATAACAGTGTATAATCAATAAAAGAAGAGGAATTTTAATCAGACTAGCAATTGACTTGAGATGTCTATTTAAAAACACTTAAAATGAAAAAAAATCAAAAAACAATATTTGAAACCTGTGTATAATCAATGACAGGAGATCAAAACCAAAGGAAATAAAAATGAAATGAGGTATATTTTTAAAATATAACAATAATAAAAATATTTTAAAAGAAACTATTAAAAGGGGTTAAAACTGGAAATATATATAACTGTTTAAATAGTAAAAGTTAAAAAGGTAATAGAAAATAGAAGAGATAAAAACAGATTTAAAAAAAGGAGGGGTGGTGTTCTCCTGGTTGCTGTGCGCTCTTAATGAGAAGTCTTTCTTTCTTCACCATGTTTTGTGAACTAAGCTTGCTGTTTCCAGAGACCCTCCACTGGCTCCCTCATCTGTGATGTTCACAGTGCCTGTCGGCAAACAGATCTCACCTCCTCCTAACACTGGGTTAGGTGTTCCTCTCCTTGGCTGTGGGCAGGCAGATCACTTCCCCTCTTGATGCCTCAGTCAAATGTTGCAGACTGATCAGGTAGGCTGGCAGGTGGTGCTTACTCCCAGCACCGCGTTCAGATGATGCATTCCTATCAGGAAGGTGGGGGGCCATGCACCCTCCCCCAGTGCTGGTCACTCCACTGCTCTGTGCCACTGCCCATACCACCTATGGTCCGTGCTCAATAGGCGGGCTCGGGGAAGACTGTGGAACCACTCTGCCCCTTCTCCATTCCAAAACTCAGCTCCTTTTTTGTCTTGGTGGCATGAGTTCTCTGAAGTACCAGGACAGAAGGATTCTATCTGCCTCAGGATGTAAACAAGTCTCCGTCTGGCCTTTGAGGCTGCTAAGCTCTTAGGTATGGATTCAGGTTTCACCCCTGCCCCTGCCTGGGTGCTAAACACTGGAGTATACGGTGGCTGTACCTGAATCCCACTTCTCTTTGCCCAAAAACCTTCCACCGGTTTTCAGAGATGGAGGTATGGCATCCTTCTCCCCAGGGCACATCAGCTGTGTTGTTTTATGTAGGGCTCATGTTGTTCTGCCCTGTTCATTCACTCATCCATGGCACGCAACACCCTGCAGCCCCCCAGGTTGCCTCAGTTCAGCTGCCCCAGTCCTCTGCCAGGCTCAGGCAGCCTGTCTCGTCCCTCAGCTCCTGGCTTGCATCTCCGCCTGTGTGTCACAGGAACCCTTTGTGCCTGTTTAAATTAGTTCTGTCAGTTAAGGGGTGCTCCATACAGATCTGAGCCTCAGAGGCACCCCCTCTGTCCTGCTGGCCTCTCCATTGTAGTGGGGAGACCCAGCAAATGAGCGCTAGTCCTCCTTTGCCGCCCTCTCCCCATAGTATGAGTCCTGCACTGTTTTGCTTTTTCTTTCTTTTTTCTTTTCTCCCACCAGATTTTTGGCATCTTTGTCTTTTGAAGAGGGCAATGTTCTGTCAGAGTTCTGCAGGTGCTCTGGTTGGCTGAGTGGGTCTGTGGATGTGTGTCCTGGTGTATTTGTGGTAGAAGGTGAGCTACAAGTATCCTTCTACTCTGCCATCTTGGCCTCAACCTGTAATTATCTTTTTTGATAGTGTCTTTGTCTGGTTGTAGTGTCAGGGTGCTGGTGGCTTCATAGAATGAAAGTGGCTGTATTCCCTTCTCTTCAGTCTTTTGAAAGAGTTAGAGAGGAATTGGTATAAGTTCTTTTTATGTTTGGTAGAATTCCCTAGAAAGGCCCACTAGTTCTAAACTTTTGTATGCATGGAGGATTTTTATTACTGATCCTATTCCAGTTCTAATAATCTGTGTGTTCAAATTAACTATTTCTTTTTGATTCAGTTGATGGGTTGTAAGTTTCTAGCAACTTATCTATTTCTTCCAGGTTGTCTAAATGCTGTCATATAATTGTTTATAGTATTCTCTTATTTTTTTTACTGTGATATTTGTAGCAATTTCTCTTCTTTCATTTCTAATTTTGCTTATTGATCCTCTCTCTTTTTCTCTTGTTGAGTTTCATCAGTGTTCTGTCAATTTTGTTTTCCCTTTCAGAACGCAGCTGCTGGTTTTATTGATAGATTTTTATAATTTTTTAAGTCTCTATTTTATTTATTTCCCCCATGCTCTGTATGATTTCTTTCCTTCTGTTTACTTTAGTTTTTGTTTGTTCTTCTTGTTCTAATTCTTTTAAGTAGTATACTAGGGTTTTTTGAGATTGTTCTTTTTCTTTATTTTCTTTATTTTATTTATTTATTTATTTATTTATTTTTTTTTGAGGGAGACCTGTATTCTATGAACTTCATTTTAGGATCACTTTTGCTGAATTGCATAGACTTTGTGTGGTTGTGATTTACTGTCACTGATCTCAAGGTAAATTTTAATTTTTTCTTTGATTTTATCTTTGACCCATTGGTTGTTTAGTAGCATGTTGTATAGTCTCCATGCAATGTTTTGTTTGTTTGTTTGATTGTTTATTTGTTTCTGGTTCCTATCTCTGGGGTTGATTCTAGCTTCATGTAATTTTGGTCATAAAAACACAAAATAATTTATATCCTCTTAAATTGTTTGGGCTTTTTTTTGTGTCTGAGTATGTAGTATATTTTAAACAATGTTCAATTTGCACTTGAAAATAATGTATGTTCTGGTTGTTTTGAATTTAATGTTCTGAAAATATCAATAAGTCTAACTATTATATTGTGTCATTTAATATCTCCTTTGTCATAATTGATTTTCTCCCTGGAAGATCTGTCAAATGATTTTAGTGGGGTGTTACAGTGTCCTATTATTATTGCAACCATCAATTTTTCCCTTTATGTCTTATATTTATCTTGTTTTATGTATTTAGGTGCTCTAATACTGGGTGCACATATTTTAATGTGTGTAATATCCTCTTCTTCTATTGCCCCTTTAATCATTGTATACTATCCTTCTTTGTCATTATTACAGATATAATTTTAAAGTCTATTTTGTCTGATATGAGTATTGCTACTCCCAATATCTTGTCATTTTCATTTGTATGAAACATGTTTTAATCTCCTCACTTTCATCTATATATGTCCTACAGCCAAAAGTGGGTCTCTTATATACTGCAAATTGTAAGCTCTTGTTTTTTTTTTTTTTTCCCATGCTCCATTCTATGTCTTTTGATTGATGCATTTAGTCCACTGATATTTATGGTAATTATTAATACATGTGTGTTTATTGCCATTTAAACATTATTTTCCAGTTGATTTTATATTTCTTTGTTCTTTTTACTTTTGTTTTCCCTTTTGTGGTTTTATGATTTTATTTTCTATTTTGTTTGAGTTTTATTCTTTGTGTGTGTGTGTGTGTGTGATGCTATTGTATGTTTTTGATTTGTGGCTACCCTATTGTTCAAGTATTTTAAACCATTACTATATCTATTTGCTTTAGATTGTTAATGATATAGGGTCAATTACATCTTAAAATAATTTAAAAATCGACATTTTCTTTATCTTCTCTCCCAATTTATTATGTAATATCCCATTTTTACATCTCTATGCTTATTAGTTTTTCTTTAGTAGTTATTGCATTTCCAATTGTGATTTTCTTTTTCTATATATTCTCAATTCTTTTATTTGTAGAGAAGAACTTTCAATATTTATTTTAGGAGAGGTCTAGTATTACTGTATTCTTTTAGGTTTTACCTGTGTGAGAAAGTCTTTCTCTCTCCATTTTCTGAATGATAGTGTTGCTGGTTAGAATATCCTAGGTTGTACATTTTTCTCTTTCAGGACTTATCACACCTTTCTGGACAGCAACATTTTTGTAGGGAAATAGCCTTATGAGGATTCCCTTGGTACTAATACTTTTTTAAATTTCTTTCTTCTTCTTTCTGCCTTTGGATTCTTCTCTTCTTTAATTTTGGACTTCTAAATTATAATATATCTTTTTGTAGGTCTATTTGGATTAATGTAGTGTGAGAACTTGTTCACTTCCTTTACTTGGATATCTGTTTGCTTCTTTAGGTTTGGGATGGTTTTAGTTCTAATTTCTTCAAATACATTTTTAACCTCCTTTTCTCTTTCTTCTCATTCTTGGACCTCTATTTTGAATAGATTAACCTCCTTTATGTTATCATATGGCTCTCATATTGCTTTCTTTCTTTTTTTTTTTTTCTTGTATGCTGCCATGGTTGGGTAATTTCCAATATTTTGTCTTCTAAACCACTTATTTGTTCTTCTGTATTATTTTGTATGCTATTTATTGCCTTAGCCAGGCTTTAATCTTGGCAATTGTGTTTTCCAATTTCAATAGATTCCTCTTTATATTTTCTTTATCTTTCTATCCAGAGTCTCCCTTAACACCCTCTGTGCTTTTGCAACCTCATTTTAAAACTTGAGTTCTGGTAGTCTGTAGAGATCTAGTTCTTTGTTTGTTCTTTCAAAGGATATCGCTTGTTCATTTAATTAGTATGGTTTTAACTACTCTGGTCTTGAGGACTTGTTTTTATGTGGGAGAGTCCATCTATAAACTGTGTATAACTAACATTTTTATTGCTAGAGCTGTTTTTAGTATGGATAGCTGCCACATCTTTCCACTGTGTGTGTTGGCAGTTATACCCTTGATTTGAGGTGCAATTTGTGTGGTAGTGACTAGATCCTGCACTGTTTGTTCAACGAGTCCTCCTCTTTGCCCTGTGGTTGTCACTGCCCTGACATGGGCCATGTCTGCTCACCAGTTGTTGGAGTAGAAGCCCCCATATCAATGTCTGAGCTGCTGTGCATGGTAGTTTGGACTAGAGTTCTTCAATGGGAGAGGAGGCATTGGGTATTCTTCCCCAGGAAATATCCACCAGGAAGTGCCCTTTGTGGTGTTCTTTGTCACCCATTATGTGGGCTTACAGAACAATCAAATATTTTCAACCAAGCATTTAAGCCCCATGAACTGGTGTACAATGAATTTGGTAAGGCAACATCCTCCCCTCCCTACGTGACAGTGTTTTAACAACAGGCCTTTATGGTCGGCCAAACAACACCCTGTGAGGCAACAGAGAAGGCAGATGCTGTGTTAATATTTCTCTTTCCTTTGAGCATGTTAACAACAAGGCCCTTACAGCCAAGCAATAAATGCCATGTGGATTCATGGACAAGGAGGTAATAGGACAACATCCTCCATATCATTTCATGAGTCCATTAACTGTATAACCTACACACCCAAGTAATGGACTGTGGGTTAGTAAGAGCCTCTGAATCTCCCCATCTGTCCCAGCTAATCTCCCCACTGGAAAAGAGACTTCCAAGGTGAAGGCATTTTTTCTCTTTTCTTGCTCTTTCCCTGTGGGGGGCAGCTCAGATCCAAATTTACTTTTTCTTTTATACTGCTCCACCTGAATTCATGATTATTTACCTTTAGTTCCACTTCTACAAGATCTTCTGCCAGAGTTTGATAGCTAATCTGTGAGAGTTCTTTCACATATAGGTGTATTTTTGATTAATTTGTGGAAGAATGTGAACTCTGCATCCTACTATTCCTCCATTTTGATACCCCACTGTTTGCCATTTTAGTTTGGTGTTTTGTTTTGTTTTTTTTTAAGTTCCTCTCAATTTTCTTTTTCTTAAGTCTTATGTCTACTCTAGATTTATATTTTGTGGATGCTATGATATTTGCATAAAATATTTCATAGATAAAATTGTGCTTTTTCTGCTAATAGCAACTTATCTTCCTTTGCCTATATGGATTCTATCCCTTTTCTTTTCCCCTTTATGTTTTGTTTCAAATGATTTCTTTTTATGTAGTGAATGAAATAGTTATAGTTATTTTTACTGATTTTTTCCCTTAATCTTTATACTATAATTAAATATTTAACAATCTAGTCTGATATAGAGTTGTACTTTTCTGACACTCTCTGAATATTTATAACCTTACTGAAAGTTTTAGGTATTTTTGTCTTTTCATTTCAGAAAGAAGAACTCATTTCAATATTTTTTGTGAGGCAGAATTGTGTTGATTAGCTCTCAACACTTGTTTATTTGTGAAAGCCTATATTTATCTTTCATATCTAAAACATAAGTAGACTGAATAGATTATTCTTGGCAGTTTTTATCTTTTAATACTTTGGGTATGTGATTTGACTCTCTCCTGATCTGTTAAGTTACTGCTGAGAAATCTGCTGATAACTTAATAGGAGATTCTTTGCAGAGTAACATATTTTCCCCTATCTGTTTTTAAAATTATTTCTTCACAGTTTTACTATAATATGTCTTAGAAAAAAAGTATTTTTGCATTGATGTAATTCCTTAGCTTCATGGACTTGTATAGCCAGTTCCTTCTCCAAGTTAAGGAATTTCTCAGCTATTATTGCTTCAAATAAACTCTCTGCTCTCTTCTCCCTCTCCTTTACTGTGGGGACATCCATTGTTCTAATATTGCTCTTCCTAACAGTGTTGGATAGTTCTTGTAGAATTTCTTCGCTCTATTTAGATCTTAATTCTCTCACGTCTTCTACCTGTATAATTTCTAGATTTCTGTCTTCATGATTGCAATATCTCTTCCATGTGGTCTACTCTATTTCCAATGCTTTCTAACACATTCTTCATTTCATTTGTGGAGTTATTTAGTTCTAGAATTTATGTTTGTTTTCTTTTCAAAGTTTCAATCTCTTTGGTAAATTATTCCTTCTGTTCATTAATTTTATACCTGAATTCATTAAACTGCCTTTCTGAGTTTTCAGGTAGCTCATTTAGTTTATTTATGACAGCTACTTAAAATTCTCTTTTAGTTAGATCATAATATTTTGTAAATTTAAGTTTAGTTTTTGGAGAATTATAGCTTTTTTCTGTGATACCATCTTACTGTGGTTCTTCATGGTGCTTGATGAGTTTTTCCTTTTTCCATGATGCTTGGTGAGTTCTGTCTCATCTACATGTTCCATTTTGTTAAGAAGTGTGTTAAACCTGCAGGTAATTTTGTACAATATTGATTTTAATTATATTAATTCTTTCAATCAATGAAAATGGGTTATGTTTCTATTTATTTATGTGTTTTAAAATTTTTTCATCAAAGTTTTATTTTTCTTTTACAAATATTTCACTGCCATGGTTAAATTTATTCTTCAGTATTTCACTCTTTTTAATAAGTATTATAATTTGAATTTTTACAATTTCCTTTATAGATTATTTATTGTTAGTGTAAAACAATTATTTTTTCTAGATTCTTTAGGGTTTTATACATATAAGATCATATCACCTGCAAACAGAGAAAATTAGACTTCTTCCATTACAATTTTATTTCCTTTATTTATGATTGCTTATCTCTCTGACTAGAATTTCCTGTACTCTATTAAGTAGAAGTACTAAAAGTAACAATCCTTGCATGTTTCCTCATCTTAGAGAAAAAGCTATTAGTTTTCATCAATGAGTACAAAGTTTGCTGTGGGTTTTGCTTATATGACTTTTATTATTTTGAGTTAGTCTTCTATTAGTTTGATGAGTGTTTTTATAAACCAAGAATATGGAATTTTGTCAAATTATTTTATGCATTTCTTGATCACATGATTTTTATCTGTCACTTTGTCAATGTGTTGTATCATGGTGTTTGATTTGAGGATGTTGAATCATCCTTGCATCCCTATAATCTCACTTAATCATAGATTATGATGCTTCGAATGGATTATTGAATTTAGTCTGTTAACATTTTTAAAGGAGTTTTTGCATCAACGTTTATTAGGGATATTAAAATGTATTTTTTTTTCTTGTAGAGTAATTGTATGATTTTGTGATCAGGCTAATGCTGGCCTCATGGAATGAGTTGGGAAATGTTTTATCCTTTAATTTTTTTTGGAAAATATCATAAAGTTTGGTATACATTTTTTAAATGATTGTAAAATTCACCAGTGGAGCCATTACCTCCAGGAATTTTTTCTTCAGAAGATTTGTAATTACTAGTTCAATTTACTTAGTTATAAGTCTGGTCAAAATTTTCTACATCATTATGATTTAGTCTTGGTAGATTTTGTTTTTCTAGGAATTTATCTACTTTAATTAGATTATCAAATTTCCTAGCATACAAATATTCACAGTATTTTCTTTTCTTATTTTATTGAAGTATAGTTAGTCTGCAATGGTGTGTCAATTTCTGGTTTACAATACAATTCTTCGGTCATGCCTGAATATACATTTTTTTACATATTCTTTTTCACCATGAGCTACTACAAAATATTGAATATACAATTGAATATTGAATGTATACTGTACTATACAATATAAACTTGTTTGTCTATTTATACATAGTAGTCAGTATCTGCAAACATTGAACTCCCAGTTTATCCCTTCCCAACCCCCTTCCCCATAGCAACCACAAGTCTGTATTCTGTGTCTTAGTCTGTTTCTGTTTTATATATAACTTTATTTGTCTTTTCATTTATATTCCACACATGAGTGATAGTAAATGGAATTCTTTGTTTTTCTGGCTTACTTCACTTAGAATGACATTCTCCAGGAACATCCATGTTGCTGCAAATTATAAAATTTTATTTTTTTTATGGCTGAGATTTCCATTGTATAAATATACCACAACTTATTTATTCAGTCATTTGTCAAACAACATTTAGGTTGTTTCCATGTGTTGGCTACTGTAAATAATGCTGCTATAAACATTGGGGTGCAGGGTTTTTTTTTTTAAGTAACATTCCCTCTGGATATATGCCCAGGAGTAAGATTGCTGGGTCATATAGTAAGTCTATTTTTAGTCTTTTGAGGAATCTCTATACTGTTTTCCACAATGGCTGTGCCAAACTGCGTTCTGACCAACAGTGTAAGAGGGTTCCTTTTTCTCCACAGTCACTTCAGCATTTATCATTTGTGGACTTTTGAATGACTTCTATTCTTACTGGTGTGAGATGATACCTCATTGTAATTTTGATTTACATTTCTCTGATAATTAGTGATTTTGAGCATTTTTTCATGTGGTTATTTGTCATTCATATGTTTTCATTAGAAAATCCCTTATTTAGGACATCTGTCAGTTTTTGGATTGGGTTGTTCATTTGTTTTTGTTAAGTTGTATGAGCTGTTCATATATTCTGGAGATCAAGCCTTTGTCAGTTTCATCTTTTGCAAGTATCTTCTCCCATTCCATAGGTTGTTGTTTTGTTTTGCTTATGATTTCCTTCACTGTGAAAAAGCTTGTCAGTTTACTTAGGTCACATTTGTTTATTTTTGCTTTTATTTCTATTTCTTGGGTAGATTGCCCTAGGAGAATATCGCTGCAATGTATTTTGGATGATATTTTGGCTATGTGTTCTTCTAGGAGCTTTATTGTATTTTGTCTTATGTTAAAGTCTCTAAGCCATTTTAAGTTTATTTTTGTGTATATTGTGAAGGAGTATTCTAACTTCGTGATATACATGCTGCTGTCTAGTTTTCCCAACACCATTTGCTGTGAAGTGACTGTCTTTATTCCATTGTATGTTCTTGCCTCCTTTGTCAATGATTAACTGACCAACAGTTTGTGTGTTAATTTCTGGTCTCTTCTGTTCCATTGATCCATGTCTGTTTTTGTACTAATACCATGCTGTTTTGATTACTGTAGCTCTATAATATTTTCTAAAGTCTGAAGGGTTATTCCTCTAGCCTCATTCTTTTCTTCAGTAATGTTTTGTCAATTCTGTTTTTGTGTGTGTGTGTGTGTGTGTGTGTGTGTGTGTGTGTTTGTGTGTGTGTGTGTGTGATTCTGTATAAATTTTATTATGATTTGTTTTAGCTCTGTGAAACATGTCCTGGGCAATTTGATTGGGGTTGCATTAAATCTGTAGATTACCTTGGGCAGCATGGCCATTCTTTTATTTATTACTGCCACCATTATCAACTCTAAATTCTTAATATTATATATAAAACAAACTTAAAAAAAACTCTTAAAAGTGGAGAAAACAGCCTAGGTATGGAAATCAGGATATTATGAATGACACAATGAAGAGTTCAGTGGGCCTTATTTTTGCCTTTTTTCTCCCAGGCTTTAAGTTAGAGAAACTGACATATGGGTACATTAGCAGCCACAAGATAAGATCCAACAAAATCCCACACTCTCTAACAGACCAGTAATGAGGAAGGACAGCAAGATATATATATATGGCTATATATATATATATATATATATATATATATATATATAATCACCACTGTAATTCAGACAGATACCAGGAATAAAATTGTAGCTTCACCCCTCCCAGTGACAGATAAAGTTGAATGAAGAACCCAGTCTTATAGTACTGCAAGGCCCTAACAAGATTCTTCAACAACATTGCTGGGCTGGTGTCTGAGAAGGTAAAATAAGGTGCCAGAACTTTTATTCCTGCCACTAATAATGAGCCCCATCCACAGGTATTAGTTGAGACCACCTTGGGTACATGGACTTCCACCCATATATGACCATAATAAGACATTCTCCTCTATTCATGTGGAGTGGTATTGGAAGAGACTAGTTGTAAGGAATTGCATAATTTCTCCACAACTATGAGATTAACTCCAACAGAGAGTCAGTAGAGCTCATGTGGGAAGACTAAACTCCTGAGACCACCCAGTATTAATGAATTATCAAGATCAACTCAAGTATCAAAGGAAGACAAATGGGAAACTTAGTTTTATCAATTTCCTACAGCTGATGTAATAAATTCCCACAGACATAGTGGCCTAAACATATATATTTATTAGCTACAGTTCTGGAAGTCAGAAGATGAAATGGGCCTTGATGTGTTAAAATCAAGGGGTGTCAGGATGGAATTCCTTCTAGAGTCTCTATGGGAGAATCTGTTTCCTTTCTTTCTTCAGCTTCTAGAAGTCTCTTGCATTTCTTTGTTCATGGCATCCTCAAATGTCTTTAATTTCAGCAATATAACACCTTCAAAGCATTGGTTTTGACACTTCTGCCTCCTTCTTATACTTATAAGGACAATTGTGATTATATTGGACTCACTAAAGTAATCCGTGATAATGTCTACATCTAATGGTCTATTAGAAACCTTCATTTTATCTTCATCTTTAATCATTTCTTACTATTTAATAGAACATTATCAGAGGTTTCAGGGTTTAGGACATGGGCATCCTTATGGAGGGGGCTTAATTATTATTATTATTGTATTAACCACACTGGACTTCTACCTTCTCTTGGAACTAATAAAACAACAACTTTCCTCTGCTGAAGCTGTGTCTAAGAAAGCCAATTAAAATGGAAGATTTAAATAAAATCCAGAGCTTCATGACATAAACTGAAAATGTACAAGTTTCAAGTGAAAATAATTTACTTTATAAAGAAAGATGAAATTCTATCTCCAAAAGAATAAAAAAACAGTCAATATATGCTAAAATCAAGATAACTGATTTGATAAAATTATCTGAAAAAATGTTTTAATCATCCATATTATAAATACTTCAATGGACATTTAAGAACATTTGAAACAAATGAGCAAATAAAAAGAGTTATCATATTTTCTCCTTAATCACAGGTTGAAATTTCATTTCATTAATTATTTCTTTTCCTGCACAGAAGCTTTTAGTTTGATGCAATCCTAATTGTCCATTTTGCTTCTGTTGCCTGTGCTTTTGGTATTATATTCAATTAATCATTGCTAAGGCCAATATCAAGAAATTTTCAATGTGTTTTCTTCTTGGAATTTTATGGTTTCAAGTTCTTACATTTAAGTATTTAATTCATTCTGAGTTTACTTTTATGGGTGGTATAAGGGTCTAATTTCATTCTTCTGCATGTGAATATGTAGTTTTCCTAATACTACATATTAAAGAGACTATCCTTTCCCCATTGTGTGTCTCAGCTTATTTATCAAAGTTCAGTTGACTGTGTATCAGTGGATTTATTCCTGGGTTTTCAATTTTGTTCCATTGGTCCGTATGTATGTTTTTATGCCAGTATCATACTGTTATGATTACTGTAGTTTCATAATATATTTTACAATCAGAAAATGTGAGGTCTCAAGCTTTGTTCTTGCTCAAAATCATTTTGTCTGTTTGGGGTCTTATGTAGCTCCATGGAAATATTTTTAAAGACTATCTTTTTGGAACACTCTTAGGTTCACAGCAATATTGGAAGGAATGTTCAGAGATTTCCTATTTATCCCCTTTCCCCATGCAAGCATAGTCTCCCCCATTATCATTTCCCCATTATCAATATATTTGTTAGTATTGATGAACCTACATTGACACATTATAACCATGCAAATTCCTTTAGGTAGAATAAATATTTTAACATTGTTAATTCTTTTAACCCATGAATGTGGCATGTCTTCCCATTTATTAGTGTCTGTTTTAATTTCTTTCATTAGTTATTTATAATTTCAGTAATACAAGTATTTCAACTCCTTGGATAAGTTTATACCTAAGTATTTTATTCATTTTGGTTCTATTGTAAATGTGATTGCTTTCTTTGTTAGTGTATAGAAATACAACTAAAAATGATCAAATTTAATTATCCATTATAAACCTCCTTTGATAATCATTTTGACATATGCATTAAGTGCTATGGTAAGATTTACAATAATTATTTTTCAGCAATGATTTTCAAATTTTATTCCAAGGAATCCTCAGGTTGTGAAAATGTATCTCACAGGTTAGCTGTGGTCCTGTATACATCTTTAACCAGAGAATGACAATGCAACTGTTTTATATTTTGTGTTTTCAAGTAAAAGTTCCTCCAGATAAAGAATCTTATGACTAAGAAGCATTTGCTGAAAACTGATTGGGGCATATCCCTATTTAATTGGTTTCAGACCTGGACAATTCTTTTCTAGACTAAGTTCTCCATTCTTAGGTTTTTCATCCAAATGTTTGTTTTCAAGAAGGGCATATATTTCTGAGTCCATGAATATCTGAGATAGCTTTTTGATATTTCACAAGTTGAAGATGACTAGGCTGTGTATGAAAGCAGTAAGTTACAAATTTAATTCTCAAAACTCTGGATAGTATTCTTTTTTAAAATTAATTAATTTTAGAGAGGCCAAGATGGCAGAGTAGAAGGATGCTCGTAGCTCACCCTCTCCCACAAATGCACCAAAACTCACACCCACAGACCCACTCAGCCAACCAGAGAACCTTCAGAAATCCAACAGAACATCATCCTCTTCAAAAGCTAGAGACACCAAAAGTCTGGTAGGAGAAAAGGAGAAAAGAAAGAAGAAAAGGCAAAACAGAGGGGGAGGGGTCCCGTGGGGAGGGAGCAGCAAAGGAGGACTGGCGCTTGCTAGCTGGGTCTACCCTCTCTAACCAAGAGGCCAGCAGGTCAGAGGGGGAACCTCCAAGGCTAAGATCTGCCCTTGACTGACAGAACTAAGTTAAATTGGCACAGAGGGTCCCCGCAACACTCAGCCCGAGATGCGGGCTGGCAGCTGGGGGCAGGGCCAGGCTGCCCGAGCCAGGTGGAGGACTGGGACGGCTGCACTGAGGCAGCCCTGGGGGACTGCAGGGGTCTGCGTGCCGTGGCTATGGGTGCACAGGGCAGAACAACCTGAGCCCTCCATAAAACAACACAGCTGATGTGCCCTGGAGGGAAAGGTCCATACCTTCATCTCTGAAAACCTGCAGAAAGTTTTTGGGTAAAGAGAGGTGGTGCTCAGGCACAGCCACCATATCCTCTGGTGCTTAGCACCCAGATGAGGGCAGGGGCAAAACCTGCATCTGCACCTAAGGTCTTAGCAACCTTGAGGGCCAGATGGAGACTTGTCTATAGCCCGAGGCAGATAGGATACTTCCGTCTTGGTCCCTTAGAGAACTTGCTCTGCCAAGACAAACAAGGAGCTGGATTTAGGCCCAGAGCAGGGACAGGGCTGTTCCTAAGTCTTCCCCAAGCCTGCCTGCAGAGCACCGACCTAAGGAGGGGTACACAGCAGCACAAAGCAGTGGAACGACCAGCACCTGGAGAAGGCAGGTGGCCTCCTGCCTTTCCAGCAGGAACACAGCCCCTGATCGTGGTTTTGGGAGGGGGCATGACCCGCCCTCCTATCTGGCTAGTCTGCAATACCTGACTGTGGCATCAGGAAGGATATTGACCCACCCACCCACAGCAAAGAGAGCTGCACCTGACCCAGTGTTGGAAGGAGGCACGATCTGCTTGTGTGCACTGGGATCAGCACAGACAAGGGCACAAACAGAGGGCCTCAAGAAAACGCAAGCTGAGCTTCCAAAACAGGAAAAAGACAGACAAACTTCAAATTGAAAGCACAAAGTCTCCAGGAGAACACCAACCCCACCACCTTTTTTTTTAAAATCTGTTTTACCTGTTCTGTTTTCTATTACCCTTTTAATTTTTACTTCTTAAACAATTATATATACCCCCAGTTTGAATCCCTTTAAAATTTTTAAAAATATTTTTATTATTATTAATTTTTAAAAATTCTGCTTCAACTTGATCTTCTATTATTCAATATAAACTGTTTTCAAGCCTTCTGTCTTCCTTCTTTTAAAATTCTTTCTCTTTTTTTTCTGTTCTAAGTTTTATTCCTACATAGATATTTGATAGATAAACTCCTTAAGGACCACAATAGATAACTGATACACTATAAACCACAGTATCACAGCGGTATGAAGAAGATGAAGATGAAGAAGCAGAGAAACCATTCCCAATTAAAAGAACAAGAGAAATCCCCTGAAAGAATGATCAAAGGGATAGACATCAATAGCCTACTAGATCAAGATTTCAAAAAAACAGTGATCAAAGTATTGAAGGGACTAAAAGAGATAGTGTTTAGAGATATAAAATATGTCAAAAATGAAATGAAGCTATGAAGAAAAGCAAGTAGAATTGGTAAACTCATTGGCTGAGATGAGGAATGATTTAAATGTTGTCTAAAGCCAACTAGATAATGCAGAGGAAAGAAATAGTGACCTAGAAGACAGGACAATAGAAAGCACCCAATCAAAAGATCTACAAGATAAACAAATGAAAATAGCATAATGGACATATGGGATAATATAAAGCGTGCCAATCTTTACATAATAGGGGTTCCAGAAGGGGAAGAAAGATGAAAGGGGTTGAAAAGGTTTTTGAAGAACTCACGACTGAAAACTTCCCAAACTTAAAGAAGGAATCAGATATCCAAGTACAGGAAGCTCAGAGGGTCCCAAACAGGAGGAACCCAAAAAGACCCACACCAAGACATATCATAATCAAGTTGGCCAGAGTCAAGAATAAAGAAATGATCCTAAAGGCAGCAAGAGAGAAAAGCAAAGAGTGAGTTACAAGGAACCTCCATAAGGCTTTCAGCTGATTTCTCTATACAAACAATAAAGGCCAGAAGAGGGTGGCAAGATATATTCAAAGTCCTGAATGAAAAAAAGATGCAGCCTAGGATACTTTATCCAGCAAGGCTATCATTTAGGATAAAAGGGGAGGTAAAGAATTTCACAGACAAGAAAAAACTGCAAGAGGTTAGCAAAACTAAACCCATGCTAAAAGAAATTTTGAAAGGTCTACTCAAAATAAAAAAGCAGCAGAATGCTACAGAAATGAGAAATTCACAACTGGGAAGGTGAAAACTCATGAATTACAAGTAAAATAAACACAAAATTATAAAAAAAGACATACATACTATTGAGAGTGGGGGAGGGAGGCAGGAAAATATAGAATATTTTTTCTTTCATTTTTAAAGTTTTGTTCTCAGTAGGATGGGTTTGAGATCATGCTACTATCAGTTTAATAAAAATAATTATAGTGAAAGGGCTAATAGACTTATGAAAAAGAGTAACCACAAGCAAAAAAGTTACAAGGGAGTCACAAAAAATAAATAAAATCCATGATAGCACGGAGGAAAATTACCAAACCATAAAAGGAAGAAGAAAGGAAGAAGAAATACCACATCAACCACAAAGATAAGTTCAAAATGGCAATAAACACACATCGATCATTAATTACTGTAAATGATAATGGACTCCAGTCAAAAGACATACAGTGGCACACTGGATAATAAAGCAAGAGCTTTCAATATGCTGCATACAAGAGACCCACATTAGGCATAAGGATACATATAGATTGAGATTGAAAGGATGGAAAAGGATATTCCATGCACACGGAAAAGTCAGAAAAGTATGTGTTGCAGTACTGATCTCAGACAAAGTACACTTTAAAACAAAGGCCATAAAGAAAAAGAAGGTCATTTTATAATGATTAAAGGAGTGATACAAGATGGGGATATACAACTTGTTATTATATATGCACCCAACATAGGGGCACTTAAGTACATAAAACAATTACTAAGAGAGATAAAGGGGGATATTGATGGGAATACAATCATAGTTGGAGATTTTAGCACTGCATTAACATCAATAGACAGATCTTCCAGACAGAAAATAAATAAGGCAGCATAGAAATTAAATAATACAATAGAAATATTAGATTTGGTAAATATTTTCAGAGCATTACACCCCCAAAAAATAGGATATACACTCTTTTCAAGTGCATATTGAACATTTTCCAGGACTGACCATGTACTTGGGCCCAAAAGAAGCCTTAACAATTTAAAGAAGATAAAACTTATCTCAAGCATCTTTACTGACCACAATGCCATGAAATTATAAATCATCAACAGAGAAACAAAGGAAAAGAAAGGAAAGCATGGAGATTAATCAATATACTATTAAAAACCCAATGGGTCAATTAGGAAATCAAAGCTGAAATTTAAAAAAATACCTTAAGATAAATAAAAATGAAAACACAACCACACAAAATTTGTGGGACACAGCAAAGGCAGTATTAAGAGGGAAGTTTATAGCAATAAGGCCTTCCTCAAAAAAGAAGAACAATCTCAAATAAACAATTTAACCCACCAGCTGAATGAACTAGAAAAAGAAGAGCAAAAATCCCCACAAGGCAGCAGAAGGAAGGAAATTATAAAGATTAGGGAGGACATAAATAAAATACAGGTTGAAAAGACCATAGGAAAAATCAACCAAACCACAAGCTGGTTCTTTGAAAAAGTAAATAAAATCCAAAATCCTCTGGCCAAACTAAAAAGGAAGAAAAAAGAGAGAGCACAAATTAGCAAAATATGAAAGGAGAAGGGATAAATTACAACAAATAAAATAAAAATACAGAATATCATACAAGAATATTACGAAAAATTATATGGAACCAAACTCAATACCCTACAGAATATGGACAAGTTTCTGGAAACATACTGTCCACCAATACTGAATCATGAAGAAACTGACCACGTGAAGAGACCGATCACTAGAAATAAAATTGAAATACCAATAAAAAACCTCCCTATAAATAAAAGTCCTGTACCGGATGGCTTCACTGGGGAATTCTACCAAACATAAAGAGAAAAACACATCCCAGTCCTTCTCAAACTCTTCCAGAAGATTGAAAAGGAGGAAACAATCCCAAAATTATTCTATAAGCCACCATTACCCTGATACCAAAACCAGGGTGGGACACTACCAAAAAAGAGAATTATAGGCCAATATCACTGATGAACATAGACACCAAAATCCTCACCAAAATATTGGCAAATAGAATCCAAAAACACATAAAAAAGATTATACGTCATGTTCAAGTGGGGTTCATCCCAGGGACACAATTTGGTTCAACATAAGCAAATTAATTAATGTAATACATCACATCAACAAGGGAAAGGACATAAACCACATGATCATCTCAATCTATGCAGAAAAAGCATTTGATAAAATTCAACACCCACATATGATAAAAAATACTCTCACCAAAGTGGGTATAGATGGAACATATCTCAACATTATAAAAGCTATATATGACAAACCTACAGCCAGCATAGTATTCAACAGTGAAAAACTCAAAAGCTTCCCACTAAAATCTGGCAAAAGAAAAGGATGCCTACTACCACCACTCCAATTCAGCACAATCTTGGAAGTCCTAGACACAGCAATTAGGCAAGAGAGAGAAATAAAAGGAATGCAAATTGGAAAAGAAGAGGTAAAAGTGTCACTATATGCCAACCACATGTTAATATATATAGAAAACCCTAACAGGTCCACATAAAAACTACAAGAGCTGATTGAAGAATTCAGCAAGGTAGCAGATTAAAAGATTAACATTAAACAATCAGTGGCATTTCTTTACACTAAAGATGGATCAACAGAAAAAGAGAATAAAGAAACAATCCCCTTTAAAATAGCATCAAAAGTAATAAAATACCTAGGAAAAAATCTAACCAATGAGGTAAAAGAATTATACACAGAAATGTATAAACCATTGATGAAGGAAATTAAAGATGATGTTAAAAAATGGAAAGATATCCCATGCTTTTTGATTAGAAGAATCAATATTGTTAAAATGGTCACACCGCCCAAGGCAATCTACAGATTTATTGCAATCCCTATCAAATTACCCAGGACATATTTCACAGAACTAGAACAAATCATAATAAAATTTATATGGAACCATCAAAGACCTAGAATTGCCAAGGCATTACTGAAGAGAAAGAAAGAGGCTGGAGGAATAACTCTCCCAGATTTCAGACAATACTATAGAGCTACAGTCATCAAAGACAGCATAGTATTCATAAAAAACAGACATATAGACCAATGGAACAGAATAGAGAGCCCAGAAATGAACCCACAAACTTTTGGCAAACTCTTCTTCGACAATGAGTCAAGAATATACAATGGAATAAAGACAGTCTCTTCAGGAAATGGTGTTGAGAAACCTGGACAGCAGCATGTAAAACAATGAAGGTAGAAAACTCTCTTACACCATACCCAAAAATCAACTCAAGGTGGATCAAAGACTTAAACATAAAATAAGATACAATAAACCTCCTGGAGGAAAATATAGGCAACACTTTATCTGCCATACATCTCAAAAATATTCTCCTAGAATAGTCTACTCAAGCAATAGAAATAAAAGCAAGAATAAACCAATGGGGCCTAGTGAAACTTATGAGCTTCTGCACAGCAAAGGAAACCATAAGTAAAACAAAAAGACAACCTACAGAATGAGAGAAAATTTTGCAAATGAATCCAACAAAGGCTTGATCTCCAGAATATATAAGCAGCTCATATGACTCAATAAGAAGAAAATAAACAACCCAGTCCAAAAATAGGCAGAAGACCTAAACAAGCAATTCTCCAAGGAAGACATACATATGATTAATAGACACATGAAAAAATGCTCCATATCATTAATTATTAGAGAAATGCTAATCAAAACTACAATGAGGTATCACCTCACACCAGTCAGAATTGCCATCATTCAAAAATCCACAAATGACAAATGGTGGAGAGGCTGTGGAGAAAGGGGAACCCTCCTACAGTGCTGGTGGGAATGCAGTTTGGTGTAGCCACTGTGGAAAACAGTATGGAAATTCATCAAAAGACTAGGTATAGACTTACCATATGACCCAGGAATCCCTCTCCTGGGCATATATCCAGAAGGAACCCTACTTCAGGATGACACCTGAACTCAAATGTTCATAGAAGCATTATTTACAATAGGCAAGACATGGAAACAGCCTAAATGTGCATCAACAGATGACTGGATAAAGAAGAGGTGGTATATTTATACAATGGAATACTACTCAGCCATAAAAACCGACAACATAATGCCATTTGCAACAACATGGATGCTCCTGGAGAATGTCATTCTAAGTGAAGTAAGCCAGAAAGAGAAAGAAAAATACCATATGTTATCACCCACATGTGGAATCTAAAACAAAACAAAACAAAACAAAACAACAACAACAAAAAAGCATAAATACAAAACAGAAATAAACTCACAGACATAGAATATAATCTTGTAGTTTTCAAAGGGGCGGGTGGTGGGAAGAGATAGACTGCGATTTCAAAACTGTAGAATAGATAAACAAGATTATACTGTAAAGCACAGGGAAATACATACAAGATCTTATGGTAACTCACAGGGAAAAAAATGTGACAGTGAACATATACATATTCATGTATAACTGAAAAATTGTGCTCTACACTGGTATTTGACACAACATTGTAAATTGATTATAAATCAATAAAAATGTTAAAAATATAATAAATTAAATAAAATTAATTAATTTTTTTGGTAAATTCAACTTTCAGAATGAAAACTGCAAAATGACCAGATTTTATTCTTTTTGATATATTTATTTTTTGTTTCTTTAATTAGTGTGTCTCTCCAAATTGTATACTTGTGAAAAGTGTTTATAAGCTTATGATTTAAATTGATGTCAGGATACATCATTTTGTGTGCATTTATACATTGATTTGTCTGGAAAAAACGGATTTTTTTCAATATGGATCTTAAATTCTCATAAATGTTTTTCCTGTTATATACTTTTTTTAGCTGAAGTATAGTCAATTTACAATATCATAATAGTTTTAAATGTAAAACATACTTACTTGATATATTTACAGATTATACTATATTTAAATTTATTAAAAAATAAGATTTTTCCCTGTAATGTACAGTATAACTTGTTACTTATTTATTTTATACTTTTTAGTTTGAATTTCTTAATATAATTATCACTAATGATGAGAGTTTTTATCATGAATGGATGTTGAAATTTTTCAAAAGCTTTTTCTGCATCCTTTGACATAACCATGTAATAATTAGTTTTTCTTTTTTTTTTTTAATTTGGTGTATTATATGGATTGATTTGTATATGTTGAGCCATCTTTGCATCCCTGGAATAAATCCCACTTGATTATGGCATATGATCCCTTTTATATATTGTTGATTTGGTTTCCAAATATTTTGTTGATGATTTTGCATGTATATTCATCAGAGATATTGGCTGGTAATTTACTTTTTTATGTCTTTTTCTGGTTTTGGTATAAGGGTAAATGTGGCCTCATAGAATAAATTTGAAAGTGTCCTCTTCAATTTTTTGTGTATTTTAAGAAGGGTAGGTATTAGTTCTTCATTACGTGTTTGGTAGAATTCTACTGTGAAGCCATCTTGTCACATAATTTTCTACGTTGGGAGTTTAGGTTTTTTTCTTTTTTAATTACTTATTCAATTTCACTGCTAATGATTAGTCTATTCAAATTTTCTGTTCCTTTCTGATTCACTTTTGGCAGTTTATATGTTTCTAGAAATATATCCATTTCTTATAGTTTTTCCAAATTTTGGCATATAAATGTGCTATCAACTCATTTACCTTCTTTCATTTCTTAATTTATTCATTCAGGCTCTCTCTTCTTGATAAGGCTGGTTGAAGTTTTTTATTATTATTATTAATTGAACTAGTCAATTTACAATGTTGTATTCATTTCTGGTGTGATTCAGATATGTATCGTGGGCAGATCATATATCTGGTGTTATTCAGATATATAACTAGGGCAGATCAAAAAACTTATCCAATGAATACATAAATATGGCCAATAAGCACATGAAAGGATGCTCAATATTGCTAAATATTTATATATATACATTTTTCTTTATATATTGCTTTATTATAGCTTATTACAAGATACTGAATATTGGTTCCTGTACTATATGGTAGAACCTTGTTGTTTACCTATTTTATATATAATAGTTAGTATCTACAAACACCATACTTCCGATTTTTCCATCCTTACCCAATTCTTCCATAACCATGTGCTTGTTTTCTATGTCTATGTGTCTGTCCCTGTTTTATAAATAAGTTGGTTTGTATCTCTTTTTTTTTTTTTTTTTAGGTTCCAAATATAAGTGATATCATATGGTTTTCTTTCTTTTTCTGGCTTACTTCACTTAATATAATAATGTCTAGGTCCATTTATGTTACTGCAAATTGTATTATTTCATTCTTTTTTATGGATGAATACATCTTCTTTATTCAGTCACCTGTCGATGGACATTTAGATGATTTCCATGTCTCAGCTATTGTGAATAGTGCTGCTATGAATATTGAGGTGCATGTATCTTTTCAAATTACAGTTTCTTTTGGATATATGCCAGGGGCTGGGATTTCTGTGTCATATGGTAAGTCTATTTTTAGTTTTAAAAGGAATCTTCCTATTGTTTTCCATAGTGGCTATACCAAATGACATTCCCACCAACAGGGTAGGAGGGTTCCCTTTCCTCCATACCTTTTCCAACATTTGGTATCTGTGGACATTTTAATGATGGCCATTCTAACCAGTTTGAGGTGATACCTCATTGTGGTTTTGATTTGAATTTCTGTGATAATTAGCAATATCGAACATAATATGCTTATTGGCCATACGTATGTATTCATTGGAGAAATGCTTGGTCTTCTGCCCCATTTTGGATTGTGCTTTTTGTTGTTGTTATTGACTTGTATAAGCTATTTTTATATTGTGCAAGTTAAGTCCTTGTTAGTTGCCCTATTTGCAAACATGTTATCCCATTCTGTAGGCTTGTTTTCATTTTGTTTATAGTTTCCTTTCAGTATAAAAGCATATATGATCAATTAGGGCCCATTTATTTATTTTTGCTTTTATATATATTGCCTTGGTAGACATCCCTAGGAGAACATTGCTATGATTCATATCAGAGAATGTTTTGCTTATGTTCTCTTCCTGGGGATTTTTGATGTCTTATCTTATGTTTAAGTTTTTAAGCCATTTTAAGTTTACTTTTTTGTGTGATATGAGACAATATTATTTCACTGATTTACAGAGGCTGTCCAGATTTCCCAACACCACTTGTCAAACAGACTGTCTTTTCTCCATTGTATATTCTTGCTTATTTTGTCAAAGATTAATTGACCATAAGTGTGTTTATTTCTGTGCTACCTATTCTGTTCCATTGATCCATATGGCTGTTGTTGTGACAGTATCATGCTATTTTGAATACAATAGTTTTGTAGTCTTTTCTGAAGTCTGGGAGGGTTATGCCTGCAGCTCTTCTCTTTTCCTTAAGTATTGCTTTGGCAATTCTGGGTCTTTTGTGATTCTATATTATTTAGAATTATTTTTTCTAGTTTTGTGAATAAATGTCCTGTTTAACTTGATAGTGATCACAGTAAATCTGTAGATTGCTTTTTGTAGTAGAGCCATTTTGACAATATTAATGCTTTTAATCCAGGAGCCTGGAATATTATTCAGTTTCTTTAAATCTTCTTTAATTTTTTCAATCTATGTTTTGCAGTTCTCTGTGTATAAGTCTTTTATCTCCATGCTAAGGTTTATTCTTAAGTATTTTTAATGTGATATTAAAAGGGATTGTATTTAAAATACATTTTTTAGATATTCCATTATTAGTTTAAAGAAATGTACTTTATTTCTCTATGTTAATCATCATCTTGCTACCTTGCTGAATTTATTTATCAGCTCTAGTAGTTTTTGCATAGAGTCTTTAGGGCTTTCTATGTATAGTATTATGCCATCCACATATAGTGACAGTTTTACCTCTTATCTTCCAACTTGGATCACTTTTATTTCTTTGTCCTGACTGATTGCTATACCTAGGACTTCCAACTCTATTTTGAATAGAAGTAGGAGGAGTGGATATCCTTGTCTTGTTCTAGATTTCAGTGGGAAGGATTTCTCCTTTTCCTGTTGAGCATTATATTGGCTGTGGATTTGTGAAAAATAGCTTTAATTGTGTTAAGATATGTTCCTTCTATGAACGCTTTGGTAAGAGTTTTTATCATAAATTGATGTTTAATTTTATCAAATGTTTTTTCTGCAAATATTGAGATAAGCATGTGATGTTTGTCTTTTCTTTTGTTGATGTGGTTTATCACAGTAACTGATTTACACATGTTGAATTATCCTTGTATCCCTGGGATGAATCCAACTTGATTGTAGTATATGACCTTTTTATGTGTTATTTGATTCTGATTGCAAATATTTTGTAGAGAATTTTTGCATTATTTTCATCAAATATATTGGACTGTTATTATCATTATTATTTTTGGTAGTGTCTTTCTCTAGTTTTGATATCAGGGTGATGGTGACTTCAAAGAATGAGTTTGGGAGTATTCCCTCCTCTTCAATCTTTTGGGAGAATTTGAGAAGGATTAGCATAAGTTCTTATTTGTATATTTGGTGGAAATCCCCAGTGAAGACATCTATTCCTGGACTTTTGTGGGTACAGAGGATTTTTATTACTGATTCTATTTCAGTTTTAGTGATTGGTCTGTTAAAATTATATATTTATTTTTTATTCAGTTGGTGGACTGTATGTTTCTAACAAATTTTCCATTTCTTCCAGGTTTTCCAATTTGCTGCCAGATAATCATTTATAGTATTCTCTTTCTTCTTCTTCCTCTTCCTCCCCCTCCTCTTTCTTCCTCTTCCTCCTCCTCTTCCTCTCCTTCCTCTCCTTCTTCTCCTTCTCATTATCCTCCTCCTCCTTCTTCATCTTCTTCTTCTTGTATTACTGTGGTATTCATAGTAATTTTTCCTCTTTCATTTCTAATTTTGCTTATTTGACTCCTCTTTTTTTCTTGGTAAGCCTGGCTAGTGGTTTGTCAATTTTGTTTATTCTTCCAAAAAACAAGATGTAGGTTGGGTTTATTGTTTTTTCTACATTTTAAAATATATATTTTATTCATTTCCTTCCTGTTTTTTATTATTTCTTTTGTGCTGGTAACTTTAGTTTTTCTGTATTATTTTTTTTCCTAAATTCTTTTAAGTGGCATTTTAGGCTGTTTATTTGAGATTGTTCTTGTTTTATGAAGAAGGCCTTTATTGTTATGAAATTTTCTCTTAGGAAATTTTTGGGGACTGCTTTTGTTTCATCATAGAGATTTTCTATGTTTAGGACTGCTTTTGTTTCATCATAGAGATTTTCTATGTTTGTGTTTTTATTTTTATTTGTCTCAAGGTATTTTTAAATTTCCTCTTTGATTTCATCTTTAACCCACTGGATTTATAGTAATATATTGTTTAACCTCCATGAAATTATTTTTTCTCATTTCATTTTCTTTGGTTGATTTCAAGTTTCATGCCATTGTGATCAGAAAAGTCTCTTGAACCAATTACCAATTTCTGTCCTCTTAAATTTGTTGAGGCTGGTTTTGTGTCTGAGTGTGTGGACTATACTAGAGAATGTTCCATGTGCACTTGAAGAAATATGTATGTCTTGGTTATTTTGATGTAATGTCCAAAAAATTAACTAAATCTACTTGTTCTATTGTGCCATTTAATATCTCCATTGTCTTATTGATATTCTCTATGGAAGACTTCTCCATTGATATCAGTGGAGTGTAAAAATCTACTATTATTGTATTCCCATTAATTTCTCCCTTTATGACAATTAGCAATTGTTTTCTGTATTTAACTGATTCTATATTGGGTTCGTATACATTAACAAGTGTGATATCCTCTTATTGTATTGATCCTTTTTCACTATATATTGTCTCTGTCTTCTTTGTAAACTTTGTTTTAAAGTCTATCTTGTCTGATATGAGTATAAGGCTACCCCTGCTTTTTTGTCATTTCCATTTACTTGAATTATCTTTTTTCCATCTCCTCACTTTCAATCTATGTGTGTCCTTCATCCTAAATTAGGCCTTTTGCAGGCAGCATATTTTAGGCTTTTTTTCATTTTTATTATCATTACTATCCAAACTTCCACTCTATGTCTTTTGATTGGAGCAATTATTTCATTGACATTTTAGTAATTATTAATAGATGTGTGTTTATTGGCATTTTAAAGCTTGTTTTCCAGTTGATTTTGTATTTTTTCTTTGTTCTTTTTTTTCTTTTTGCATTTCCTTTTGTGGTTTAATGATTTTCTTTTGTATTATGATTGAGTTATTTTCTTTTGCTTTTGTGACTGTATTGTATGATTATGATTTATGGTTATCCTGTTTTTCAAATATGTTAAGCTATTACTATATCTCTTTGTTTTACACTGGTAATAATATAAGCTTAAAAAATCCTAAAAGGAATTTTAAAAATCTCCATTTTCTTGTTCCCCTTTCCCACATTTTATGATTTTTATGTCCTCCTTTACATCTTAATTTATTATTTTGCTCTTTATTGTAGTTATCACATTTCCAATTGTGATTTTACTTTTCTATAGATTCTTCTCTTGTTTCTATTTAGAGAAGACCTTTTAGTATTTCTTTTAGGATAGGTTTAGTATTGCTGTAGTCTTTTTTTTTTTTTTTTTTTTTTGCTTATCTGAGAAATCTTTTATCTCTCCTATTCAGAAAATGATAATCTTTAGGGGGAAGAGTGTCATGTGTTGCAGGTTTTTTATCTTTCAGGACTTTGTACATATCTTGCCACTCTCTCCTTACCAGCAATGTGTCTTTAGAGAAATCAGCTTATAGCCTTAGGGAAGTTACCTTCTAAGCATCTCTTTTTCTGATTTGTTTTCTTTGCTACTTTTAGAGTCTTCTCTTTATCTTTAACTCTAACCATCTTAATTACTGTATGTCTTGATATAATTCTGTGGGGATTTATCTTGTTTGAAATCATCTGTGCTTTCTGTAGTTGAATATCTTTCCTTCTTTCGTTTTGGGAAGTTTTCAGTCATAATTTCTTAAAAAAAACTTTTTTGATCCCCTTTTCTCTTTCTTCTCTTTCCAAACTCCTTATTATTCTTAGACAAACATGATTTATACTATTCCATAGCTACTTTATATTGCTTTCTTTTTTTATTTTGTGCTTAGTCTTCATGTGTTTGTATTTTTTTTCATGTTTCATTGTAAAATTGATCTCTGATTTCATATTCTTTTGATTTCAAAAATGCTTGATATAACTTCTATCCTCTTAAAATTGTTGAGACATGTTTTGTGAACTATCTTGGAGAACTTCCCATTTGCAATTGAAAAGATTGTGCATTCTGGTGGATGCAGTATCCTGTAGATATCTATTATGTCCAACCAATCTATTGTGTCATTTATGACAACTGTTACCTTTTCTACTTGATCTGTCTGTTGATGTAAATGAGGTGTTAGAGTCCCTTCTGTTATTGGGTTATTGTCTTTTTTTCCCTCTATTACTATTCCTTTGTTAATATTTGTTTGATAACTTTATGGGCACTTGTATTGGCTACATATATGTTAAGGGATATACTGCCTTCTTTTTGTATCAATCCCTTTATCATTATTTAGTATTCTTGTCTATTATTATAAATGATATAGTTTAAAGTCTACTCTGCCTGATGTGAATATTGCTACTTCTCATTTATTATCATTTCCATTAAATATTTTTCAACCCCCTCATTTTTAGTTTGTGTGTGTCTTTAGATATGAAATGACCTTTGGTAAGCAGCATATAGTCTGATTTTTTTAATTCAATCAACCACCCTATGGCTTTTGATTGGAGTATTTAGTCCATTGACATTTAAAGTAATGATTGATAAGTATTTAATAATTTCCATTTTATTACTCAGTTTTCAGTTGTCTTTTTGTTCTCCCCTCAACCACATTTTTTGATGTCATAGTTTACATCTTCATGTTTATCTCTTTACTTATTATTATAGTTGATTTTACATGTTTTGTCTTTCATCTTTGCCTATTAAAATAGTTGATCCTCAGCCCTTGGTAGTAGAGTTTTTTTTTCTTTTTTTGTAAATTCTTATTTATTTAGATAGCTTTTATAAATTTACACTTGGAGAAAATCCTTAACATTGCTCTGGGGTCCATTTAGTGTTGATTAAGTCCTTTAGTTTTTGCTTGTCTGAGAAGTTATTTTTCCTTTAATTGAAAATGCTAATCTTTCTATGTAAAGTATCTTGCATTGCAGGTTTTTCTCTGTTTTCAACACTTTGAATATATCATGCCACTCCCTTCTAGCTTGCAAATTTTCTGCAAAAAATCAGCTGATAATCTTAAGGTGGTTGCCTTGTGACACTTTTTCTCTTACTGTCTCTAAAGTGCTTTCTTTATCTTTCACATATTTACATTTTTTTCACCTACCTCTCTTTTGGTTGAAAATTAGATGCTAAATGGTATCAAGATCAACATTGCTTCCTACTTGGTACTAGTTCAGCAAGAGTCTTCCATTTACCTGCCTAGATCCTTGCATTTAGTCCAATCCATAATTTGGGTCTGCCTAAGCAAACTATGTCAATATAGCCACCCCAGACTCAACCTGGCATCCTCTACTGTGTCCACTCACCTAGAAAAATTCTATAGACTATGTAGATTTATCAGAAAAGTATTCAGAGTGTTTTCGAAGGTCTACCTAGGTTTTCATATGTCTGTATTTGGACTGTCTCCTGGAATTATGAACATATAAAATCACCAGCATCATCATTTTACACCTTTATTAATAGCCACCAATTTTCATAGCATTAACTATCTGTCAAATATTTCAAAAACCCTATTTCATATACTTCTCCTAACAACACTAATCCAATTTCACAGATGATAAAATCAATAGTTAATGATTTTTATGACCTGCACAGATCAAGAACTAGAGAGCAGTATTTTTTTTATCTTTTTTTTAAAGATTTTTTGTTGTTGTAGTAATTTCCTTACAATAAAATTGGCACGTTTTAGTGTACCATTCAATGAGTTATGACAGATTCATGGAGTCATATAACCAGAACCTTGACATAGAACATTTCTAATATTCTTTAAACACTTTTATGCCCCCTTTTCCTTAAAATGTCCTTTTCAACTACCTTCAGCCAACAGTTACCACTGTTTTGTGTTCTTTTCTGATAGTTTTACCTTTTAAAGAATGTTGTGTAACTACAAAGACATTGTACCTAACTTTTTCAATTAGTGTAGGGCTTTGGAGGTACATCCATGTTGTTGTATACATCAATTTTTTTGTTTATTACGGAATAAAATTTATTTGATAGGTGCACTATCATTAATTTATCTATTTATCCATTGAAGGATATTTAGATTGTTTTCAGTTTTGACCTATTAAAAAAAGCTTTTGTAAATATTCACATATTGGTCTTTGACTATGTGTAGTCATTTCTATTAGGTAAATACCTGGAGTAAGATTCATGGGCCAGGGGTTAAGAACACATTTACAGTAAATTTGTGGTTGCCAGGGGTACAGGGGTGGGAAGGGAATGGGATTTCAAAATGTAGAATAGATAAACAAGATTGTACTGTGTAACACAGTGAAATATATACAGGATCCTGTGGTGGCTCACAGCAAAAGAGAATGTGACAATGAATGTATGTATATTAGTGTATAACTGAAAAATTGTGCTCTACATGGAATTTGACACATCATTGTAAAATGACTATGACAAAAATGTTTATATATAAAAAAGAATTATAGTAAATGTTTTTTAAAAACATAAATAATGCAGCACTTTAAATATCGTTTCATTTTCCTTACATATCAAACATTCATTAGAGCTCTGTGCATTTTGTTAATTCATAAAGTGAGTTGCAGTGGTTCCCAGATCATGTAAATAATCAGTGCATATGGTTGGAAGAGTCTTCTTTCACTCTGCATCCTCACAGATACCTATACTTACTACAGCTGCTACAAGTTATCTACAAAATGTTTGTTTAAAAAAAGCACAAAAATAAAAAATACTTTCACAGTAATTTGGATTTAATTGCACACTGAAATACATTT
Source organism: Camelus ferus (assembly GCF_009834535.1). NCBI lineage: Eukaryota > Metazoa > Chordata > Mammalia > Artiodactyla > Camelidae > Camelus > Camelus ferus. The sequence goes on from NC_045709.1 coordinate 61,926,582, forward strand.
AACCAGTTCTTAATTATACAAACCTACTTTCTTGAAAGCTATATTTATTACTTGGTTAGATATTATTAACAAAGGAAAATATGAAATTTAATAGCAGGCTTTTTATGTTTTTTAACATTTTCATTGATTTATAATCATTTTACAATGTTGTATCAAATTCCTCTGTAGAGCACAATTTTTCAGTTATACATGAACACATATATATTCATTGTCACAATTTTTTCTCTGTAAGCTACGATAAAACCTTGTATATATTTCTCTGTGCTATACAGTATAATTCGTTTATCTATTTAACAATTTTGGAATTCCATCTATCCCTTCCCACAATCAGCCCCCTTTGAAATCATAACTTTGTATTCTATGTCAATGTTTCTATTTTGTATTTATGCATTGTTTGTTGGTTTTAAATTCCACATATGTGTGATCTCATATGGTATTTTTCTTTCTCTTTCTGGTTACTTCAGTTAGAATGACAATCTCCAGGAGCATCCAAATTGCTGCAAATGGCATTATGTTGTCGGTTTTTATGAATGAGTAATATTCCATTGAATAAATATACCACCTCTTCTTTATACAGTCATCTGTTGATGGACATTTAGGCAGTCTCCATGTCGTGGATATTGTAAATAGTGCTACTATGAATATTGGGGTGCAAGTGTCATTTTTAAGTAGGGTTCCTTCTGGATATATACCCAGAAGTGGGTTTCCTGGGTCATACAGTAAGTCTACTCATAGTCTTTTAAGGAATCTCCACAATATTTTCCACAGTGGTTGCACAAAACTGCATTCCCACCTGCAGTGAAGGAGAGTTTCCCTTTCTTCACAGCCTCTCCACCATTTGTCATTTGTGGATTTTTGAATGATGGCCATTATGACTGGTGACAGCTGATACCTCATTGTAGTTTTGATTTGAATTTCTCTGATAATTAGTGATATTGAGCATTTTTTCATGTGTGTATTGATTATTTGTATGTCTTCCTTGGAGAATTGCTTCTTTAGATATTTTGTTCATTTTTGGATTGGGTTGTTTGGTTGTTTCTTATTAAGTTGTATGAGCTGCTTATATATTCTGGAGATCAAGCATTTGACGGTTTCATTTGCAAAAATTTTCTCCCATTCCATAGGTTGTCTTTTTGTTTTACTTATGGTTTCCTTTGCTGTGCAGAAGCTCATAAGTTTCATTAGGCCCCATTGGTTTATTCTAGCTTTAATTTCTATTGCTTGAATAGACTGTTCTAGGAGAACATTTTTGAGATGTATGTCAGATAACGTTTTGCCTATATTTTCCTCTAGGAGGTATATTGTATCTTGTCTTATGTTTAAGTCATTGATTCATTTTGAGTTTATTTTTGTGTATGGTGTAAGGGAGTGTTCTAGCCTCATTGATTTACATGCTGTTATCCAGTTTTCCCAACACCCTTTTCTGAAGAGACTGTCTTTATTCTATTATATATTCTTGCCTCCTTTGTCAAAGATAAGTTAACCAAAAGTTTGTGGGCTCATTTCTGGGCTGTCTATTCTGTTACTTTGATCTATAAGTATGTTTTTTTATGAATGCCATGCTGTCTTGATGTCTGTAGCTCTATAGTATTGTCTGAAATCTGGGAGAGTTATTCCTCCAGCCAATTTCTTTCTCTTCAGTAATGCCTTGGCAATTCTAGGTCTTTGATGGTTCCATATAAATTTTATTATGATTTGTTCCAGTTCTGTGAAATATGTCCTGGATAATTTGATAGGGATTGCAATAAATCTGTAGATTGCCTTGGGCAGTGTGATCATTTTAACAATATTGATTCTTCCAATCCAAGAGCATGGGATATCTTTTGATTTTTTAATATCTTATTTAAATTCCTTCATCAGTAGTTTAGAGTTTTCCGTGTATAATTCTTTTACCTCATTGGTTAGATTTATTCCTAGGTATTTTATTACTTTTGGTGCTATTTTAAAGGGGATTGTCTCTTTACTTTCTTTTTTTTGATTCCTCATTAGTGTAAAGAAATGCAACTGATTTTTGAACATTAATCTTGTAACCTGCTACCTTGCTGAATTCTTCAATAAGCTCTTGTATTTTTTGTGTGGACCTTTTATGGTTTTCTATATATAGTAACATGTGGTTGGCATATAGTGACACTTTTACCTCTTCTTTTCCAATTTGCATCCCTTTTATTTCTGTCTCTTGCCTGATTGCTGTGGCTAGGACTTCCAAGGCTATGTTGAATAGGAGTGGTGGTAGTGGGCATCCTTGTCTTTTCCCAGATATTAGTGGGAAGCTTTTGAGTTTTTCCCCATTGAGTACTATTCTGGCTGTGGGTTTGTCATATATAGCTTTTATGATGTTGAGATATGTTCCATCTATACCCACTTTGGTGAGAGTTTTTTTTATCATAAATGGGTGTTGAATTTTATCAAATGCTTTTTCTGCATCTATTGAGATGATCATGTGGTTTTTGTCCTTTCTCTGGTTGATGTGATGTATTACATTTATTGATTTGCGTATGTTAAACCACCCTAGTATCCCTGGGATGAACCCCAATTTCATGTATAATTTTTTTATGTGTTTTTGGATTCTATTTGCTAATATTTTGGTTAGGATTTTGGCGTCTATGTTCATCAGTGTTATTGGCCTATAATGCTCTTTTTTGGTTGTGTCCTTGCCTGGTATTGGTATCAGGGTGATTGTGGCTTCATAGAATGAGTTTGGGAGTATTCCCTCCTTTTCAATCTACTGGAAGAATTTCAGAACGACTGAGATGAGTTCTTCTTTGTATGTTTGGAGAATTCCCCAGTGAAACCATCCAGCCCTGGACTTTTATTTGTAGGGAGTTTTTTTTTTTGTTTGTTTGTTTGTTTTGCTATGTTTATTTCATTTCTAGTGATCGGTGTATTCAAGTGGTCAGTATTTCTTGATTCAATCTAGGTAGACTGTATGTTTCCAGAAACTGGTCTGCCTCCTCTAGGTTATCCAGTTTTCTTCCATATAGTTTTTCATAATATTCTCATATGATACTCTGCATTTCTGTGTTATTTGTTATAATTTCTCTGCTTTCCTTTCTTAAATTTGCTAATTTGTGCTCTCTCTTTTCAATTATTAGTCAGTTTGGCCAGAGGTTTGTTGATTTTATTTACTTCTTTGAAAAACCAGCTTTTGGTATGATTGATTTTTCTTTCCTTTTCTTTTATTTAATCTCTATTTTATTTATTTCCTCTCTCATCTTTATAATTTCCTTCCTTCTGCTGCCTTTTGGGGTTTTTTACTCTTCTTAATATAGTTTTTTTTTTTTGTTGGTGGGTTAAATTGTTTATTTGAGATTGTTCTTCTCTACTGAGGAAGGCCTGTATCACTATAGACTGCCCTCTTAGCATTGCCTTTGCTTCGTCCCAAAAATTTTCTGTATTTGTGCATTCATTTTCTTTTGTCTCAAGGTATTTTTTAATTTCAGCTTTGATTTCTTCATTGAACCATTGGTTTTTTAATATCATTTTTTTTAATCTCCATGATTTCCTTTTTTTCTCCTTTGTTTATCTGTTGTTGATTTCTAGTTTCATGACATTGTTGTCAGAAAAGATGCTTGTGATAATTTCTATCTTCTTAAAATTGTTAAGGCTTCTTTTGCACCCAAGTACATGATCAATCCTAGAAAATATTCCATGTGCACTTAAAAGAGTCTCTATCCTATTTTTGGGAGGTGTAATGCTCTGAAAATATCCACCAAGTCTAATTTTTTTATTGTATTATTTAATTTCTCTGTTGCCTTATTTATTTTCTGTCTGGAAGATCTGTCTAGTGATGTTAATGCAGTGTTAATATTTCCAACTATAATTTTATTCCCATCAATATCTCCATTTATGTCTGTTATTAATTTATTTATATACTTACATGATCATATATTGGGTGCATATATATCAATGACTGTAATATCCTCATCTTATATCACTCCTTTAATCATTATAAAATGTCCTTTATCTTTATGGCCTTTGTTTTAAAGTCTATTTTGTCTGAAATCAGTACTGCAACACCTGATTTTTGGCTTTTCCATGTGCATGGAATATCCTTTTCTATCCTTTCACTCTCAATCTATATGTATCCTGCTCCCTAAAGTGGGTCTCTTGTATGCAGCATATTGAAGGTTCTTGCTTTATTATCCAGCGTGCCACTCTATGTCTTTTATTTGAAGCATTTAGTCCATTAACATTTACATTAATTAATGATAGATATGTGTTTATTGCCATTTTGAACTTATCTTTGCGGCTGATATGGTATTTCCTCTTTGTTCCTTTCTTCTTCCTTTTGTGGTTTGGTAATTTTCCTTTGTATTATCATGGATTTTATTTAATTTTTGTGACTCCCTTGTAAGTTTTTGGCTTGTGGTTACCCTTTTTCATAAATTTATTAGCCCGTTACTATAACTGTTTCTATTAAACTGATAGTAACATGATGTCAAACACATCCTACTGTTAAAAAATATTTTAAAAAGAAAGAAAAAAGTATATTCTATATTTCCCTGCCTCCCTCTCCCACTCTCAGTGATTTGTATATCTTCTTTTACAATTTCGTGTTTACTTTATTTGTAATTCATGAGTTATCACCTTTCCAGGTGTGAGTTTCTCATTTCTGTAGCATCCTGCTGCTTTTCTATTTAGAATAGACCTTTCAATATTTCTTTTAGCATGGGTTTAGTGTTGCTAAACTCCTGCAGATTTTTTTTTTTTTTTTTTTTTTTTTTTTTTTTTGTCTGTGAAACTCTTTATTTCTCCTGCTTTGCTAAAGCATAGACTTGCCGGATAAAGGATCCTAGGCTGCATCTTTTTTTCATTCAGGGCTTTGAATCTATCTTGCCACTCCCTTCTGGCCTGTAGTGTTTGTGTAGAGAAATCAGCTGAGAGCCTTATGGGGGTTCCCTTGTAACTTACTCTTTGCTTTTCTCTTGCTGCCTTTAGAATCATTTCTTTATCCTTGACTCTGGCCATCTTGATTATGATATGTCTTTGTGTGGGTCTATTTGGATTCTTCCTGTTTGGGACCCTCTGAGCTTCCTGTACTTGGATATCTGTTTCCTACTTTAAGTTTGGGAAGTTTTCAGTCATGATTTCTTCAAAAACCTTTTCAATCCCCTTTGATCTTTCTTCCCCTTCTGGGACCCATATTATGCAAAGCCTGGGATGCTTTATATTATCCCATAGGTCCCTTATGCAATTTTCATTTTTTTCATTTGCTTATCTTGTAGTTCTTCTGAATGGGTGCTTTCTATTGTCCTGTCTTCTAGATCACTAATTCATTCCTCTGCATTTTCTAGTCAGCTTTGCACAGCTTTTAGATCATGCCTCATCTCTGTCTATGTGTTTACCCATTCTACTTGGCTCTTATTTATACCTTCAATTTCATTTTTGTCATATTTTATATCTCTAAACACTATCTCTTTTAATTCCTTCAGCAATTTTATCACTCCTTTTTTGAAATCTTGATCTAGTAGGCTATCGATATCTATTTAATTGATCTTTCTTTCAGGGGATTTCTCTTGTTCTTTTAATTGGGAAATGTTTCTCTGCTTCTTCATCTTGCTCATACCTCTGTGGCACTGTGGTTTACAGAGTATCAGTTGTCTATTTTGGTCCTTAAGGAGTTTATCTATCTAATGCGTATGTAGGAATAAGACTTAGAAAAAAAAAGAAAAAATAAGAGAGAGAGAGAAAGAATTTTAAAAGAAGGGATAAAGAAGGTTTGAAAACAATGTATAATGTATAATAGAAGAGCGAGTTGAAGCAGAGTATTAATCGGGTTGAGATGTCCTTTTAAAACCTTTAAGAAAAAAAGGCAGGGGGAAGATGAATAGATGTATTTGAAACCTGTGTCTAATCAATAACAGGACATCAAACCCAAGAGAAATAGAAATGAATTTAGAAGTAAAAATTAAGAGGGTAATAGAAAATAGAACAGGTAAAAACAGATTTTTAAAAAAAGTGGGGGGTTGTCGGTGTTCTCCTGGAGTCTGTGTGCTTTTAATGTGAAGTCTTTCTGTCTTCGTCTTGTTTTGGAAGCTCAGCTTGTTGTTTTCAGAGGCCTTCTGTTGGCACCTTCTTCTGTGCTGCTCCCAGTACCTGTAGGCAAGCAGATCGCGCCTCCTCCTAACACTGGGTATGGTGCAGCTCTCCTCTGCTGTGGGCGGGTGGGTCACTGTCCCTCCCGATGCTGCAGTCAGATGTTGCAGACTGGCCAGGTAGGAGGGGGGGTCGTTTCCCCTCCCAGCACTTCGGTCAGGGTCTGTGTTCCTGCCTGAAAGGGGAGGCGCTCTCCCTATACTTGCGCCAGTAGATCTGCTGCTCTGTGCAGCTGTGTGCTCCGCCCTTGTCGGCGCTTCGCAGGTGGGCTCGGGGAAGACCGAGGGATAGCCTTGTCCCTGCTCTGGGCCAAACCTCAGCTCCTAGTTTGTCTTTGTGGGGCAAGTTCTCTGAGAGACCAGGATGGAAGGATCCTATCTGCCTTGGGCTGTAGGGAAGTCTCAGTCTGGTCTTTGAGATTGCTATGCCATTTGGTGTGGATGCAGGTTTTGCCCCCACCCCTGCTTGGGTGCTAAGCACCGGAGGATATGGTGGCTGTGCCTGAGCCCCAACTCTCTTCCCATGAAAACTTTCTGCAGGTTTTCAGAGATGGGGTATGCACCCTTCCCCCCAGAGCACATCAACCTTGTTGTTTTATGAAGGGCCCAGATTGTTCTGCCCTGTACACCCTCAGCCATGGCGCACAGCCCCTTGCAGTCCCCCGGGGCTGCCTCAGTGCAGCCGCACCTGTCCTCTGCCTGGCTTGGGCAGCCTGGCCCTGCCTGCCACTGCTGGCCCGTGTCTCAGGCAAGGTGTCGGGGGGACCCTCTGTGCCCATTTAACTTAGTTCTGTCAGTCAAGGTCTGCTCCATATAGATCTGAGCCTCAGATTCTCCCCCTCCATCCCTCTGGCCTCTCAGTTGGAGAGGGGAGACTCAGTGAATGAGCGCCAGTCCTCCTTTGCCACTCCCTCCCTGCAGGACCCGTCCCACTCTGCTTTGCCTTTTGTTCTTTGTTTTTTCCTTTTCTTCTACCAGATTTTTGGCTTGTTTGTCTTTTGAAGAGGGTGATGTTCTGTTGGAGTTCTGCAGGTGCTCTTGTTGGCTGAGTGGGTCTGTGGATGTGGGTCTTGGTGCATTTTTGGGAAAGGGTGAGCTGTGAGCGCCCTTCTACTCCTCCATCTTCTCTGAGTCTCAAAACAATATTCATTGGCTATTTTCTTTTGCAATCAATAGCAAAAGAAAACAAACAAACAAAAAATTTGTATTGTTAGTGTACTGATGAAAATAGAAAATGCTAATTAAAATTTAGAAAAGTAAGAATGGAACATGACTAGATGTTACTATCAGTGCTACACATGATATAACCTGTGAAATTTCTCCCCATCTCTGTCTGCTACATGCCTCTATTAAAATATACAGTATTGTGAAAGAAAACAAATTGCTCTTTAGAAATTGCATTAAATAAAGCTAACCTGTAATCTGTGCCTTGGTACAGAATTTAAGAAACTAATTCCTGACTCAAATGTTAATGCTGGCCTTTATTTATTCATGAATTTTACAGGACTATGTTAAGGAATTCAAGTTCATTTTTTATTCTCTAATTTTCATTGATGTTTATTTTGGAAAACATTTTTCAATCTGCTTAACTCTATATTTAATAATTTAATATAATACCATGTAGAAAAAAATCATTAAAATCATTTATCCTAACAAATTATGATATTAAATACAAATATTTCTGAAAATTTAGGTGTCTAATTAACTATTTGTATTTACCTAACACAAGGATTAAAGTCTTTGAAAGGATGTAGGTATGAAGAATGATTAAGTGTGTGGACTCATAATTTATTAGCTAAAAAATAACTTTCTAAATTTTTTTCTTAATTTTATTCTATATTTTTATTTTCAATTCAATATTTAAAATAACATGTTAACATTTTCTTCTAAATGTAAAAGACACACTCTTAGTCTGAATTCATATTATTAATCCATTTATCATTTGTTATATTTTAGTGACAAATGATAGGATATAGTTGACCATATTTGATTAGTTATATAGAAGATATCTGTAATTGAAGAAAAGATTTTATTCAAGTTTTTTAAAAAAAGATGAATAAAAAGAGACTAGTCATATAAGGAAAGAAAAAAAAGTTGTTTTTACTTGCTCCCAACTTTTGGGTGGGATTTGTGTTGTGATGCTTGGAGTTGCAGCAGCCCTTTGGTAAACATGAGACAACAAGCTTCCTTTCTCTAAATATTTTGTAATGTGAGAAAATGGAATTTATTAAGTGGATGAGTCACTGTTAGTTTAACAGCCTGTTATTTGCTTCAAAATCTTATAACAAGTGAAAAATATTAACTTATTTTAGTAGCTACATTTTACACTTATTTAAATAACAAACAGTTTTCTGAGCTATCATAGCCTCACAAAAATATGATTGTACATAGAGAATATGCATGATGTGTAGAATAGCATTACACTAGCTTGGTCTGTATATATATTCCAAACATTTGTGGAAGAGGTAACATTATCATCATAAATTAAGTCTTCTTTTCTCTAAATATTAACTGCCATCTCATTATTGGCCTCAATATAATAGGAAAAAAAACCACATAAACATGTTTTGAAAGTATAAATTCAAAGCAACCAAATATCAAATATTTTCTTACTTGAATATGTGGTTATTCAAATATAAAACTGTTTGAATCAGAAAATAAGAGGTTTTCAATAAAATGTATGTAGAAAAAAATTTTATCCACCTCTGTTAAAATTGTTATTTCTTTACCAGTGTTGAAAATTATGTATATAAAGTGAGTTTATGTGTTTATTAATATATTCATATTAACGAAGATATGCATATGCATGAGGTGAAATAAATACTGTTATTTTTCCCTTAAGTTAAAATAAAATCTTATAAAAACTTTATTTCAATTTTATCTAATTGTAATTACCTTTTTTAAAAATAAAATTATGTTATTAATAAAACCATGTAAACTTGCAACTAATAGATAAGTAAATTCTGAAGATCTAAGTGATTATAGTCAACAATACTGTATTATAAACTTCAAAGTGCTAACAGAGTAAAATTTAAATGTCTTTACTGCAAAAACTGAAGTGGTATTTACATGACATGATAAAAGAGTTAGGCAACACTAAGGTGGTGATCATATTACAATATACATAATGTATCAAATTAACATATTGCACACATTGACAGTGATTTTTCTTTAGTTTTTAATGTCTTAAAAATTTTAAATTATATTTTCTGGCATGTAAAAAATCAACTATAAGTATCCATAAATAAAACTGTACTTCAATATAAAATTTTATTGCCCCCGAGCATTTCACTTAAAAAAATTATGATAAGAGCACTTAATATGATCTGTAATTTTATATTTTTAAGAGAAAAGTAAAGTATATGCAGATGATCACTGAACAACACAGTTTGACCTGTATGACTTCACTCATATGTGGATCACTCATATGTGGACTTCACTCATATGTACTATAGTACTACACAATCTGAGTTATGTTAAATCTGTTGATGTGGATCCATGTATACAGGGGTCAACTGTAAAGTTATGTGTGGATTCTTGACTGTTCAGGGGTGCATGCCTTTCCCCCTCATGTTGTTTAAGGGTCAATTGTAGACTCAATGTTGTACACAGACCTCTAGATTTTATTCATCTTGATTAAATGAAATTTGCACCCACTGAACAGTAACTCCCAAATCCCCCTTCTTCCCAGCCATCATCCTACACTGTTTGTTTGAGTTTGACTATTTTAAATGCCTCATATAATTGGAAACATATAATATTTGTCCCTCTGTAACTGAATCATTTTATGTAGAATAATGACCTCAAAGTTCATCCATGTTGTCACAAAAAGCAGAATTTCCTTATTTTTCCAGGTTGAGTATTATTATATTTTATTTATTTGAAAATTTTTTTATAAAAGCTTTTCTGTATCCATTCATCTGCTGAAAGGCATTTAGATTATTTCAATATCTTGCCTATTGTAACAAAATGCTTCACTTAATACAGGAATGCAGATATCTTTACTAGATACTAATTTCGATTACTTTGAATATATAATCAAAATTTGAATTGTTAGAATATAGGATAGTTCTATGTTTCACTTTTCAAGAAAATTCCATATTGTTTTTTATAGCAGCTGGATTTTACATTTGTGTGTGTGTGTATATATATATATCGAGAGAGAGAGAGAGAGTCAGTTTACAAGGGTGTTTCAGTTTCTGGTATCAACAGTATAATAGAGTTTCAATTTCTCCAAATTCTCACCAACACTTATTATCTTCATTGTTTTGATAATAGTTATTCTAATAGGTGTGAAATGATATTTCACTATGGTTTTCATTTGTATTTACACAATAATTAATTATGTTGAGCTTTTCTTCATATATCTGTTATCCATTCTTGCATCTTCTTTGGAAAATAATTCTATTCATTTGCTGATTTCTAAATCAGATTTTTTTTATTTGTTTTTGTTTTTCTTTTTGCTATTGAGTAGAAAGACTTCCTTATGTATTGTGGAAATTAGCCTTTATTCAGATATATGATTCGCAAATGTTTTCTCTCATTCCATATATTGCCTTTCACTCTGTTTGTTTCCCTTTCTGTGGAGGGTTTTTTTTTTTTTTTACTTTGATGTGTTTCTACATGTCTTTTTTTTCTTTTTCTTTAAATAAGTTGTTATATCCAAAATAGATCATTTCTAAGATCAAATTCTAAATTTTTGCCTGTGTTTTCTTTTAGGACTTTTCATTTCAGATTTATATTTATGTCTTTAAACAATTTTTGAGTTTATTTTTGTGTATGCTGTTGAATAAGGATCCAATTTAATACTTTTATTCAGTTGTTAATATTTATTAAGCATCTAACATTTTCTAGTTATATTTTTCCTTTTTTATTGAAGTATAGTCAATTTACAATGATGTGTCAATTTCCAGTTTACAGCACAATGTTTCAGTCATAATCAAATATACATATATTTATTTTCATATTCCTTTTTACCATAAACCACTATCAGATATCAAATATAGTTCCCTGTGCTGTACAGTATAAACTTGTTTATCTATTTTATATATACCAGTCAGTATCCAAAAATCTCAAACTCCCAATTTATCCATTCCCACCTCCTTCCCCCCCAGTAAACATAAGTTTGCTTTCTATGTCTGTTAGTCTGTTTCAGAAATGCGAATCAAAACTACAATGAGATATCACCTCACACCAGTCAGAATGTCCATCATTCAAAAGTCCACAGATAATAAATGCTGGAGAGGGTGTGAAGAAAAAGGAACCCTCCTACACTGTTGGTGGGAATGAAGTTTGGTGAAACCACTGTGGAAAACAATATGGGGATTCCTCAAAATACTAAAAATAGACTTACCATATGATCCAGCAATCCCACTTCTGGGCATATATCCAGGGGAAACCTTAATTCAAAAAGATATCTGCCCCAATGTTCATAGCAGCACTATTTACAGTAGCCAAAACATGGAATCAACCTAAATGTCCATCAACAGATGAGTGGATAAAGAAGTTGTGGTATGTTTATACAATGGAATAGTACTCAGTCATAAAATAATAATAAAATAATTTCATTTTCAGCAACATAGATGGCCCTGGAGAAAGTTATTCTAAGTGAAATAAGCCATAAAGAGAAAGATAAATACCATATGATATCACTCATTTTTGGAATCCCCCCCAAAATGCAAAGATACTTACTTGCAAAATAATTAAATTATTTTGCATTTGAATATTTCAGTTTTCCCAACACCATCTGTTGAAGGAACTATCCTTTCCCTATTGTTTATACTGGAAGACTCATGGAAGATCAGTTGAACATACATGCATGGGTTTCTTTCTGGGATTGTTATTTTTTATCATTGGTCTATGTGTCTGAGTTTATGCCTGTACCCCACTTTTATAATTACTGTACCTTTATGTTTGATTTCTTCCTAAAACAGCAGTGTTAAGTATTTGCAATAGATATCACATGGCTGGCTTGTGGAGCAAAAATTTAATATCATTGGCCCTTATAAAGGGATAGTTAGTCCCCTTGAACTAGACAAAAATGTGATTTCAGAATACATATATATTAACCTAAGGATTATTCCCAGGGAGAGCTCTGCTGTGTATATTATCACACAAAACCATCATATATAAACATTAGTGTTTGGGGCTGTTATATCCTTTGGGTAGGAAAACATTTATGCAATAATTCATGTAGCAAACTCTCTAAGACATTTTTACTAAAAGTGATTCTACAAAGCTATTGATAAGCTGCCCTCAACACAGTCTTCCAGGAAATAGAAGGGATTCTCAATCTGTAATGTATGTAGTAAAGCATTGAAGAAACTTACACTAATGATGCCTAACAGGCTATTAGAAAGTGGTTCTTTCAGTGAATGGAAAAAAATACCCATTCCATAATACATGTAGTAAATTGTCTAAGAGACTGGCATTAAAAGTATTTCTAACAGTCTTCTTGCAAGCCTCATTCAGCACAGTCTTCATTCAGTGGGTGAAACAAATATATATTTAGTAATGCATGTAGTTAAGTGTTTAAAAGACTTGTAATAAAAATGCTTTTTAATAAGCTACTTCTAGTTAATGTATCATCACTGCTTGGAAAAGATATCCATTAAGAAATATACTTAGTAAATTGTATAAAATTATTAAAAATGCTTTTAAAAAGCAACCAGGATCTAGTCTGAGAATGATGTTCCCTCAGTAAAAGGAAAGAATCCCAGTCTTTAGTTCATTTAGTGGTGTCTAAGGGACTTACAATAAAAAGTGTTTTTAAAAAACTTCTTCAAAGATGGCCTAAGCACATAGTTCCATAAATTTATAGAAGAGATACCCATTTTTAATACATATTGTGAGTATTAAAGTTCTGTATTAAATATTTTTCTAACAAGAAGCTTGTAAGCAGTACTCAGTGTTCTTTCAAGGAATGTAATATATACTTATTCTGTATTTCATATAATAAGTATTTGTGAAACTTCTACTACTAAAAATGTTTCTAACAAATCATGTATATGATGCACTCAACACAACATTGTTTCTGAAATGGAAAAATGCATATTTGTAGTACATATAGAAAAATGTTTAAAGAACTTGTAATAAAAATATTTCTAGGAAGGTACATCGAAGTTGATATAATTGTAGTGTTAGTTCAATGAATGGAAAATATTCTTTACCCTAAAGAATGTAGGGAAGTGTATATAACAATTGTAATAAAATAGTCTCTCAGATGCTACCTATAAACAATTATTTATACAGTTTTATTGAATGAATAGGAAAATATATTTTAGTGCATATAGTGACATATTTAAGACACTTATATAAAATTGTATCTAACAAGTGTATCTTACTTGTAAGCTATGCTCATAATAGTGTTATTTCAAAACACAGATGAGGTAACTCTTCCATAGTGCATGCAGTGAAGAGTCTAAAAGATGTATTAAAAGTGATTATAAAAACCTATCAATGACTGCTCTCAGCACTTTTTCAGTGAGTGGAAGAGATTCTACGTCTGAACTTCACATAGCAAAGTGTTTAAGAGCCTTTTACTAAAAATGACTAAAAATCAAGTTACTCTTGCTCTCAGCAAATTTTTTCAGTTAATGGAAAAGACACTTTTGTTAGGGACTGTGGTGACATGTATAAGGGACTTGTAATCAAACTATTTCAATGTACAACTACCAAACTGTGCTAACCACACTGTTTTCTCAGTGCCTAACACAGACACTCATATCTAATGCATGAAGTGTATAAAAGTCCTATAATGAAAATATTTATAACAATCTACTTATAACTGGCACTTTACAGAGTATTCTTTCAGGGAATGGAAAGGAGCCCCATTCATTATTGCATGAAGTGAAATGTTTAAAACACATTTAAGAAAGTGTATCCAGCAAGCTACTTGTAAACTGTGCTCAGCATGGTGTTATTACAGACCATGCGATACCTATACAGCAATGTATGTAGTGATAGTATAAGAGACATGTATTAAAAAGTGTTTGTTAAAAGCTATATGTGAATTGCTCTCAACACAGAATTATTTCAGTGAATGGAAGGGGTTCTGAAACCAAGTAGAAACCTGTGGGGCCTTCCTAGGTATAGACCCCCATGTTTACTGCCTTTTGTTGGTAGAAAAATCTGTAGCCTTCTAGGTCTTCCCTCAGTTTCAAAAAACAAATTTAATACAAAATAATAATAGTTTCACCATAAGACAAAGTCAAGGACTTTTAGCTCCTCCTCAAGAGCTAAAAATAATATCCTGAGCCATTCCTTGAGTTGCCTTGCAGATACTAAGACCCCCCCACCAGCTGGAAGAAACTAACTGCATACTGAACACCAGCATGTAGAACCCATACTGGTTGATGATTGAGATTCCCAAAACATTACCCTGTTACCTCATCAGCCAATTGGAGAATTGTACACAAGCTGTTCACACACACCATGACCCTTCTCCTTAAAATGTCTTTAAAAACCTTTCTCTGAAATCCACTGGGAAGTTCAGCTCTTTTGAGCATGAGCTGAGAATTATTGCATGAACCTGCAATAAAAGCTGTGCTTTCCTTCAACACAACCTGGTGTCATCAGTAAACTGTCTTGGCAGCATCTCAGGCAAGTAGATCCAAGTTTGGTTTGGCAAAAGTTCTACATACATACTATATATAGTGAAATGTTAAGAGCCTTCAACTAAAAATGTCTAAGAAGCTACTATAAATTTGTGCTCAACGAAGACTTTTTTTTTTTATTGAATGGAAAAGATGCATTATCATTAAGGCCAGTCGTGACACATTTAAGGACTTATGGTCAAAGTGTTTCTAATTACTATTTCCTGGGTGTACTAAGCACATTGTTTCCTCAGTGCATAAAAAAAAATAATGCATGCCTAGTATGTATAAAAGCCCTAGAATAATAATGTTTCTAACAATCTACTTGTAAGCTGTGATCCACACAAGGTTATTTCAAGAATGGCAAAGACTAGCAAACTATAATGTGAGGAGTGAAGTGTCTAAGACAATTGTAAGAAAAGTGTTCCTAAAAAGTGCTAGTGAACTACACACAGCATATTATGCTTTCACAAAATGAAAGCTATCTTCAATCAGTAGTTTATATAATAAATATTTCAGAGGCTTATAATAAAACTGCTTCTAACAAGGTACAGATATGGTGCTCTTGACACAGTATTATTTTAGCAATGGAAGAATACCCTTATAATGCACATAGTGAAAGTTTAAGGACTTGAAATAAAATTGTTTATAAGATGAAAGTTTTAAGCCAACTTAAGCACAATGTTAGTTCATTGCATGGAAGATATATGCTTTCCCTAATGAATATATTTTAAAAAGTATATAAGCCCTATAATAAAAATATTTTGAATAATCTACTTATAAGAGTACTTTCAGGGAATAGGGGAAAACCTTGTTTATTAGTTTAAAGAGTTATATATTTAAGATTATTGTATGAAAGTATATCTAAAAGTATATTTGAAAGCCCTAATTAGCATAGGTATTTCAGAGCATTGGAGAGACTATACTTTTAGTACATTTAATGAAAAGACTTGTAATAGTGATTCTAAGAAGCTACTTGTTAGCTGCTCTTAGCACAGAGATATTTCAGTGAGTGGAAAGGACTATATATCCATAGTGCTTATCATAAAATGTTTAAGAAACTTTTACTAAAAATGTCCAACAGCTTCTTATTTTAATTATCTATTTTTTACTGATTACATAATTTTTATAGATTATACTCCATTTAAGGATATTGAAAATAATCATTTCTCTATGCTGTATGATGTATCATTATTGCTTATTTAGTTTATACATAGTAGTTTGTACCTCTTAATTGCATGCCCTTATCATGCCCCTCAAACTTCACTCTCCCCATTGAAAACAACTAGTTTGTTCTCTATATCTGTGAGTCAGTTTCTATTTTGTTATGTAAATTTGTTAATTTTACTTTTTATATACTACATATAAGTGATAATATAAAGTATTTGTTTTAATATGTGAAACTTATTTTTAATTAATCATAATGCCTTCTAGGTCTATTCATATTGTTGTAAATTGCAGAATTGTATTCTTTATTATCAATAAGTAATATTCCAGCATGTGTGTGTAACAGTGTGTGTGTGTGTGTACAACATATCCTTTATCTATTCACCTGTTGATGGAAATTCACTATATTGGAATAATAATACTGCTATGAATATTGGGTTGCATGTATCCTTTCCAAGTAGTGTTTTATTTTTTAAATATATAGCCAGCAGATCACAAG
The DNA here is from genome assembly GCF_009834535.1 of Camelus ferus. Lineage (NCBI taxonomy): Eukaryota > Metazoa > Chordata > Mammalia > Artiodactyla > Camelidae > Camelus > Camelus ferus. The sequence continues at coordinate 61,942,937 of NC_045709.1, forward strand.
CTGACCTCTCCTCATGACTACAAAAAACCCCACAACTGACTGCTAAAAAACCACCAAATAAAAAAAAGACCAGAACCTAGCAAAAAAGATACTCTTCAAATGGAAACATAAAAAGGGAACCTCAGCACGAGAGTAGGAAGGGAGTGTTTGTGATATAAATAGACCCAATATGCCCTGGGTGGGTGACCCATAATTTGAAGAGTAATTAATTCACAGAGTCCCTCCAACAGGATTGAGAGTTCTGAGCCCCATGTCTGGTAACAAGCCCAGGAACCCAGCATTAGGAGAAGACCCCAGGACATCTGGTATTGAAGGATAGGGAGCTTAACTCCAAGAGATCCATAAGACTGGGAGAAACAGAAACTTCACTATCTTGGGAAGCACATGCAGAGTCTTGCATGTGCCAGGTCCAAGAGCAGAGGCAGTGAGTTTATAAAAACCTGGGCCAGAGTTGCCAGCTGATTTTGGAAGATCTTATGGGGAGAAAGGGAATGACTGCAGATCACCCTGAGGACATACAGAGTGTTGGTGGATATTCCAGAAGTGTTAATTTACATGAGCTCTCCTGGAGGCTGAATGCTTGATTGGATCATAAACACCAAGCCTTAGCTTAACCCAATTGCCAAAAGGGTTAAGGGCTGGAAAGCCTAAGAATGAAAAACATAATGGGTGAGAGTGAAGCCCTATATATCAGCAGAATTCTTGAGCCACAGATGCCTTGAGACAGGTCACTAGACATGGAGTGGCACATGAGAGTTCCAGGAACAAGTTTCATCCAAGAGTGGGCAAGCACTGATGTCTCATGCCAGGAAACCTGCAAAAGCCTCTAGTATATACTAATTCACAAGGGGCAGAAACTAGAAATAAGAAAACAACAGTCCCAAAATTTGTGGAAAAAATCCACAAACACAGGCCAGACTCCACTTTGAGACTGGCTGGAACCTGGACCTTGGGAAACAAGAGAGGATTGTACTGTTGGAAAGCATACAATGTCTCCTACAGAGGGCCACATCTCCGAGGATCATAAACATAACTAACCTACTTAAAAATACAAATAGAAATATAGATAATATGATACAGCAAAGGAATGTCTTCCAACCAAAAACATAAGATAAAATCCCAGAATAAGACATAAATGATGAAGAAATAGACAATCCATCCAAGAAAAAGTTTAGAGTAATGATGGTGAAGATGTTCAAACAACTCAAAAGGAGTACAGATGCACAGAAGAAAGTTTTTAGGAAAAGTTGGAAAATATAAAGAATACACAGAGCTGAAGAAAAAAAAATTACTGAAATGAGTAACACACTAGAAGGAACCAAGAATAGACTAAATGAGGCTAAAGAAAGGATAAGTGAGCTAGAAGATAGATTATTGGAAATCACTACTACAGAACAGAATAAAGAAAAAAAAAGAATGAAAAGAAATGAGGATAGTTTAACAGAACTCTGGGACAACATGTAGAGCACTAATATTCACTTTATAAGGGTCACAGGAAGAGAATAGAGAGAGAAAGGACCTGAGAAAAATTTTGGAGAGACAATAACAGAAAACTGCCCCAACTTGGGAAAAGAAACAGTCACCCAAGTTCAGGAAGTGCAGAGAGTTCCACACAGGATCAACCCAAAGAAGAACACACTAAGGAACATAGTAAACAAAATAATGAAAATTAAGGTTAAGGAGAAAATATTAAAATAAACAAGAGAAAAGCAACAAATAACATACAAGGGAATTCCCACACGGTTATCAGCTGACTTTTAGCAGAAACTCCACAAGCCAGAAAGGTGTGGCACAATATATTTAAAATGTAGAAAGGCAAAAACATACAATCAAGGATACTCTATCCAGCAAGGCTCACGTTTGGATTTGATGGAGAAATCAAAATCTTCACAGATGAACAAAAGCTAAATGAATTCAGTACCAAACCAGCTTCACAACCAATGCAAAATGAACTTCTCTAGTCATCAAACCACAGAAAAAGAGAACAAAAAGAAGAAACGGAGAACAACAAAGACCTATAAAATCAAACTCAAAACAATTAACAAAATGTCAATAAGAACATATATATTGATAATTACCTTAAATTTAAATGGACTAAACACTCCAACCAAAAAGCATAGACTGACTAAATGGATACAAAAACAAGATCCATATATATGCTGTCTACAAGAGACCCTCTTCAGAGTTAGACACATGCAAGCTGAAAGTAAGGAGATGGAAAAAGATATTCCATGCTATCAGAAACCAAAAGAAAGCTGAAATAGCAGTACTCACATCAGGCAAAAGAGATTTTTAAAAGAAAGACTATTACAAAAGACGTTGAAAGAGACAAAGAAGGACACTGCATAATGCTCAAGGAATCATTCCAAGAAGAGAATATAACAATTATAAATATATATGCACCCAACATAGTGGCATCTCAATAGATAAGGCAATTGTTAGCAGACACAGAAGGAGAAATTGACAATAACATGATAATAGTAGAGGATTTTAACACCCCACTTACATCTATGGACACATCATCCAGACAGAAAATAAATAAGGAAATACAAGCTCTAAATGACACACTAAACCTGATGGACTTAATTGATATCTGTAGAGCTTTCCATCCAAAAGCAACAGAATACAAATTATTCGCAAGTGCACACAGAACATTCTCTGGAATTGACCACATGCTGGCACACAAAGCAAGCCTCAGTAAATTTAAGACAATTAAATTACCAAGCCAATTTTCTGACCAAAATGCTATAAGGTTAGAAATCAACTAAAAAGAAAATCAAAAACTGCAAAAACGTGGAAGCTACACAATATATTTAGGAGCATGTCTAGAGGCATATGTGGCTTAGGAAGTCTGCTGATTGGTGGGGCTCTGTTCCCACACAGTATGTTCTTTTTCCAGAGGCTTTGAAACACTTAAGCCTACAGGATGATTGGTGGTGCTAGGTCTTGATGCTAATGATCCAATCAAGATATCAGCCTACATAACAGCTCATGTAGATGAATACTCTTGGATTGTTCCACCCCAGAATTTATGTCTTATACATGACCGCCAGCAATCACTTATTTCCACAGCACATTTTCATAATCAACAGGCACTTCTGGCACAGGTTCCTATAAGTCATCTCTTCAAAACTTTGACCTAGTACATGTGAGATTCTGTGTATGCTTCCCAAGATAATGAAATTTCTGTTTCCCTCAGTTTTGTGGATGTCGTAGAGTTAAGCCCCACCGTCCTTCATAACCAGATATCCATTGGCTTCCTCCTTTAAATGCTGGAAACCTAGGCTGCAGATCCTGATCTGGGCCTCAAAACTCTCACTTTTGTGGATGTGCTTCTGTAACTTAATTATTCTTTAGCTTTTGTGTTTTGTACACCCATGGGTTATTGGGCCTGATCATATTGTGAGCATGTCTCTCCTACCATCCTGCTGCTGTTCCTTCTTTATATTTCCAGTAGAACAATCACATTTTTGCTAGGTTTATCTTTTTTTGGTGGTTGTTTAGCAGTTAGTTTATGGTTTTGTTGTATTCATGAGGGGAAGTGTGCTCATGATCCACTAGTCCACCATCCTGACCATAATTCTTATTTGTATATTTTTTGATAATATCCAATCTGACGGATGTGAGGTGATTGTGTTTTATTATTTTTTAATTTCCCTAATGATTAGCAATTTAGAAAAACATTTTCATACGCCTATTGGTCATTTATATATCTTATTTGGGAAAAAAATGTCTATGCAGATTTTCTGCCCATTTTTTTGATCTGGAGATATATATATATGTATGTATGTGTGTGTGTGTGTGTGTATAAAATTGCTTTGTGTAGTATGGACATTTAACAACATATATATATATACATATATATGTGTATATATATATACACATATTTGTTATTGAGTTGCATGAGTTGTTTATGTATTATGGATATTAATCCATTATCAGTTTATCAATTACATCTTTTGCATATATATTTTTTCCTATTCAATACTTCATCTTTTCATTTTTAATGGTTTCTTTTGTTATGCAAAACTTTTAAGTTTAATTAGTTTCCATTTGTTTATTTTTGCTTTTGCTTCTTCTCCCTTAGGAGACAGATTAAAAAAATATTGCTGCAACTTATGTCAAAGAATATTCCACTTATGTACTCTTCTAGGAATTTTATGGTTTAGGTCTTTAATCCATTTTGAGTTTATTTTTTTATGGGGTGAGAAAATGTTTTAATTTTATTCTTTTACATGTAGCTGTCCAGTATTCCCAGCACCACTAATTGTAGATATTGTCTTTTCTCCACTGCATATTCTTGCCTCTTTTGTCATAGATTAATTGGCCACAAGTGCATAAGTTTCCTTTGAGGCTTTCGTTTCTGTTCCATTGTATATGTGTCTATTTTGTGCCAATACCATGTTGTTTTAATTCTTGCAGATTTAAAGTATAATCTGAAGTCAAGGACTATGATATATCCAGATTTATTTTCCCTCATTTGCTGTGACAATCTATAGTCTTTTTTGTTCTGTATAATTTTAGGGTTATTTATTCTAGTTCTGTAAAAAATCTCAGTGTTTTGGTAGGGATTGCATTAAACCTTTAAATTGTTTTTCGTAGTATGAACATTTAACAATAATAATTATTTTAATCCAATGACACAGTGTATCTTTCCATTTCATTGTATCATCTTAAATTACATTCAACAATGTTCTATAGTTTCAGAGTATTATTCTTTCACATAATTTGTTAAGGTCACTCCTAGTTATTTTCTTTTATGTGATTTTAAATAAGATTGTTTACTTGCTGCCTCTTTCTGATAGTTTATGTTAGTTCATAGAAAAGCTGCAGATTTCTTTTTGTCTGAATTTGTCTATCCTGAAACTTTAATGAATTCATTCATTAGTTTTAATAGATTTTTAGAGGAGACTTTAAGGTTTTTTACATATTAGTATAATGTCATCTGCACGTAATAGTGGTCTTAATTTTTCATGTGATTTATATACTTTATGTGATTTTATCCTTTCTTTTGATAATGTGGTATATCACATTGATTGATTTGTGAATTTTGAGCTATCCTTATATCCTTGGAATGCTGTATGGTCACAACTTGAACATGGTGTATGATCCTTTTTTAATATATTATTGAATAAATTTTGCTAATATTTTGTCAATAATTTTTTCACCTTATATTCATCAGAGGTATTGGCCTGTAATTTTCTTTATTTGTAGTGTCTTTGATTTTGATATCAGGGTAATAGTGACCTGATAGAATTAATTTTAAAGCATTTCATCTTTTTAAAATTTTTTTAATAATTTGAGAATGATAGGTATTAACTCTTCTTTATATGTTTTGTAGAGCTCCCCAATGAACCTACAGTATCCTGGACATTCTTCTTTTTTTTTCTTACTGGGAGTTTTTAAATTACCAACTCAATTTCACTACTAGTAGTTGCTCTGTTTGGATGTTCTCTTTCTTCCTGATTTAGTCTTTAGAGATTGAATGTTTCTAGAAATTTGTCCGTTTCTTCTAAGTTGTAAAATTTGTGGACATATAATTCTTCATTAATCTCATGATGTTTTGTATCTCTGCCAATAATGTGTATTCTTTCCTCTTTTATTTCTTATTCAGTTTACTTGGGATACCTTTCTTCTTGATGAGTCTAGTAAAGTTTTAATAATTTTGTTTACTATTTTTAAAAAAAGCTCTTGATTTTATTGATTTTTTTCCATTTTTTGTCTCTCTGTTTTCTCAGATCTGTATTATATACTTCCTTCTGCTGACTTTGCATGACTTTTTTTTTTCTAATTCCTTTAGACATTAGGTTATGTTGTTTATTTGAGATTTTTCTCGTTTTTTGAAATAGACCTCTATTGCTATAAATTACTCTTAGAACAGCTCTTTTGGCTTCCTGAAGGTTTTGGAAAATTTTGTTTTATTTTCATTTTTCTTGAGGTAATTTCTGATTTTCTGTTTGATTTCTTCATCAACTCATTGTTTTTGCTTTTGTTTTTTTTTTTGGTACCATGTTGTTTAGTCTCCATGTGTCTGTGCTTTTCACATGTTTCACCCTGTAACTGACTTCTAGTTTCACAGCTTTCAGATTGGGAAAATGCTTATAAAGTTTCGGTTCTTTCAAATTTGCTGTGACTTGTTTTTAGCTTCACATGTGATTTATCCTGGAGGATGTTTAATGTGTACCTGAAAATAATAAGTACTTTTTTAATGTTTAGATGTCATGTCTATAAATACTAACTTCAACTAGTCTAATATGCCACTTAAGACCACTGTTTTATTAATAATTTGCTGTCTGGATCACTCCAGTGATGGAAATGAGGTTATAAAATCTCCTACTATAATTGTATTATTGTCTTTTTGTGTCTTTTATGTCTGTTAATATTAATTGTGTATATTTAGGTGCTCCTAAATTAGGTGCAAATGTTAATATGTCATATTCTATTCTTATAGTTATTCCATTATTATTATATAATGCCCAACTTTGTATTTTGTTATAGCATTGGTTTTAAAATCTATTTTGTATTATATGAGTTGTGCTACCCCCAATGTCTTATCATTTCCAATCTCTTGTTTTTTCTGCTTTCTTGTCATTTTCTATCACCTCACTTTCAATCAGTGTATGTCTTTATCTGAAGTTTGGCTCTTGTAAAAATAAAAAGTATAGATGGTTTTTATTTTTCTGTTGTATATTAATTATTTTATTATTTATTTATTTATTTATTTATTTATTTATTTATTTATTTATTGATGTATAGTCAGTTTACAATGTTGGGTCAGTTTCTCATGTATAGCACAATTCCTGAGCCATACATGAAGACACATATATTTGCTTTTATATTATTTTTAACCATAAGCTACTACCAGATATTGAATATAGTTCCATGTATTATAGAGTGTAAACATGTTAATCTATTTCATATACACCAGTCAATATCTGCAAATCTCAAACTCCCAATTTATCCCTTCCTACCCTCTTGCTCCACGTTAATCATAAGGTGTTTTCTCTGCCTGTATGTTTATATTTCATATATATGTACATTTGTCTTTTTTGTTTTTCTAGATTCTATATATGAATGATATAATATGATATTATTCTTTCTCTTCCTGGCTTACTTCACTTAGAATGACATTCTCCAGGGACATCCATGTTGTTGCAAATGGCATTAATTTATCATTTTTTATGCCTGAGTAGTGTTTCAATGTATAAATATACCATATCTTCTTTATCCCGTCATCTGTCAATGGACATATAGGTTGTTTACAGTTTTGGCTATTGTAAATAGTGCTGCTATGAATATTGGGGTGCAGGTGTCTTTTGAATTAGGGTTCCCTCTGGATATATGCCCAGAAGTGGGACTACGAGGTCATATGGTAAGTCTATTTCAAGTCTTTTGAGGACTCTCCAACCTGTTTTCTACAATGACCACACCAAACTGCATTCCCACCAACAGTGTAAGAGTGTCCTAGTCTCCATATCCTCTCAAACATTTATCCATTTGTAGACTTTTGAATGATTGCCGTTCTGACTGATATGTTGTGATACCTCCCTGAAGTTTTGATTTGCATTTCTCTGATAATTAGTGATGTTGAGCAAGATTTCATGCATCAATTGGTCATTCATATGTCTTCACTGGAGAATTGCTTGTTTAGATTGTCTCCCCATTTTTCTATTGGGTTGTTTTCTCTTATTAAGTCATATGATAGTTAATGTATTCTGGAAATCAAGCACTTGTCAGTTTCATCATTTTAATTATTTTCTCCCATTCTGTAGGTTGTTATTTGGTCTTGCTTATGGTTTCCTTTGCTGTGCAAAAGCTTGTAAGTTTAATTAGGTCTCATTTATAAATTGTTTTTATTTCTATTGCTTGGGTAGACTGCTCTATGAGATCATTGCTGAGATGTATGTGAGATTATGTTTTACCTATGTTTTCTACTGGGAGGTTTATTGTGTCTTGTCTCATGTTTAAGCCTTTAAGTCATTTTGAGTTGATTTTTGTGAATGGTGTGAGGAAGTATTCTAAATTTGTTGATTTACATGATGCTATACAGTTTTGCCAACACAATTTTCTGAAGAGACTGATTTTATTCCATTGTACATTCTTGCCTCGTTTGTCAAAGTTTAAGTGACCAAAAGTTTGTGGGTTCATTGCTGGGCTCTCTATTCTGCTCCATAGATCCATATGTCTGTTTTTGTACTAATACCATGCTGTTTTGAATACGGTACTTCTGTAATATTATCTGAAGTCTGGGAGGGTTATTTCTCCAGGCTTTTTTTTTATTTTTCCTTCAGCAATACTTTGACAATTCTGGGTCTTCTATGATTCTAAATAAATTTTAGTATGATTTGTTCTTGTTCTGTGAAATATGTCCTGGGTAATTTGATAGGGATTGTATTAAATCTGTAGATTGCCTGGGGCAGTATGACCATTTTAACAATATTTATTCTTCCAATCCAAGAGCATGTAATATCTTTCCATATTTTAAAGGCTTCTTTAATTTCCTTAATCAATTTCTTATAGTTCTCCATATGTAATTCTTTCACCTAGTTGGTTAGATTTATACCTAGGTATTTTATTACTTTGGGTGCTATTTTAAAAGGGATTATTCCTTTACTTTTTTTTCTGTTGATTCATTATTAGTGTAAATGAATGCAACTGATTTTTGTATGTTAACCTTGTATATTGGTACCTTGCCAAACTCTTTTATTAGTTCTAGTAATTTTTATGGAGCTTTCAGGGTTTTCTAAATATATAATACCATGTAATATGCATACAGTGAAAACTTTACCTCTTTTTTTTTTTCTAATTTGAATCTGTTTTATTTATTTTTATTGCCTGATTGCTGTGGCTAGGACTTCCAAGTCTATGTTGAATAGGATTTTTGAGTGTGGACAACCTTGTCTTGTCTGATTTTAATGGGAAGATTTTCAGTTCTTCAATATTGTGTACTATGCTGGCTTTATTTTTGTCATAAATAATTTTCATTTTGTTCAGATATGTTCCTTCTATATCCACTACGGTGAGTGCTTTTATCATAAATGGGTGTTAATTACATCAAATGCCTTTTCTGCATCTATTGAGATGATCATGTGGTTTTGTTCTTTCTCTTGTTGATGTGGTATTTCACATTGATTGATTTGCATATGTTGAGCCATCCTTTTGCTCTTGGGATGAATCCAACTGGATCATGGTGTATAACTCTTTTTATGTGTTATTGGATTTAATTTGCTAATATTTTGTTGAGGATTTTTGCAAATATGTTCAGCAGTGAAATTGGGTTGTAATTTTCTTTTTGGTAGTGTCTTTGTATGGTTCTATTATCAGGGTAATGATGTCATCATAAAATGAGTTTGGGAGTACTCCCTCTGTTTCAATTTTCTGGAAGTGTTTGAGAATGACCAGTATGAGTTCTTCTTTGGTAGAATTCCCCAGTGAAGCCATCTGGTCCTGGACTTTTGTTTGTAGGGAGGTTATTTATCGCTAACTTGATTTCGCTTCTAGTGATCAGTTTGTTCAAGTGGTTAATTTCTTCTTGATTCAGTTTTGGTGGACTGTATGTTTCCAGAAACTTGTTCATTTCTTCTAGGATATCCATTTTGTTTTCATAGAGTTGTTCATAGTGTTCTCATATGATATTTTGAATTTCTGCTGTATTGGATATAATTTCTCCATTTTCCTTTCTTATTTATTTATTTATTTATTTATTTATTTATGCTCTCTCTTTTCTCTTATTCATTGCTTAGTCAGAGATTTCTGAATTTTGTTTATTGTTTTGAAAAAAGAGAACATGGTCTGATTAATTTTTTCTGTTTTTTTCAAAACATTTTTTTTTAATTTCTTCCTAATCTTTATTAGTTCTTTCCTTTTGCTAACTTTTTGGGGTTTTTTTTACTCTTCTTTTTCTAATTCTCTAGCTGATGGGCTAGATTGTTTATTTGAGATTTTTCTTCTTTTTTGAAGAAGGCCTGTATCACTGTGAATTTCCCTCCTAAGACTACTTTTGTTGTGTTTCATAGATTCTGTGTGGTTTTGTTTTCATTGTCCTTTGTCTCAAAACATTTTTTTAATTTCTTCTTTTACTTCATCATTGATCCATTGGTTTTTAAGTAGCATGTTGTTTAATCTCCATGCTGTCATTTTTTCTTTCTGTTTTGTTTTTCTGTAGTTGATCTCTAGTTTAATGCACTGTGGTAAGGAAAGATGTTTGAAATAATTTCTATCTTCTTAAATTTGTTGAGGCTTCTTTTGTGCCCAATTACATAATCTACTTTAGAAAATGTTCCATGTACACTTGAAAAAAATGTATATTATTTTTAAACTAAGTCTAATTGTTCTATTGTATCATTTAGTTCCTTTGTTGCCTTATTAATTTTCTGTCTGGAAGATCTGTCCAGTTATGTTAATGGGGAGTTAATGTCTCCCACTATGATTGTATTTCTATTTCTTCCTTTATATCTGTATGTATTTGCTTTATGTATTTAGGTGTTCCTATATTGGGTGCATATAGGCTAATGAATGTAATATCCTCATCTTCTATTGATCTTTTAATCATTATAAAATGTCCTTCTTTTTATGGCCTTTTATTGAAAGTCCATTTTGTCAAAATCAGTATTACACTTCTTGCTTCCTTACCATTTCCATTTGCATGGAATATCATTTTTCATCTTCTCACTCTTAATATATGTGTGTCTTTCTCCCTAAAGTGAGTCACTTGTATGCAGCATATTGTAGGTTCTTGCTTTATTATCCAGTCTGCTACTCTATGTCTTTTTATTGGAGCATTTATTCCATTTTCATTTACAGTAATTATTGATAGATGTATTTTTATTGCCATTTTGAACTTAGTTTTGCAGTTGATTTGTTATTTCCTCTTTGTTCCTTTCTTTTTCTTTTCCTGGTTTGAAATTTTTCCTTTGTATTATTTGTTTCTTTTCAGTTTTTTTTTTCACTCTATTATATGCTTATAGCTTGTGGTTACCCTGTTTTTATGTATATTAACCCTTTATTCTATCTGTTTTCAACTGGTAGTAATATAAGTTCAAACCCATCCTGCTGAGAACAACAACCACTACAATAATAACAAAAACTCTATATTTTCTTACTTCCCTCTCCCACCCTTAATTATGTAGATATCCCTTTTCACAATTTCCTGTTTATTCTGTTGTAATTCACTGTAGCTATCACTTTTCCAGTTATAGTTTTCTCCTTTCTGTTACATTCTTCTCTCTTTCTATTTAGAGATCTTTCAATATTTCTTTTAGCATAGGTTTATTGTTCCTAAATTCTTTTAGCTTCTGCTTATCTGTGAAGTTCTTTGTATCCTCTTCTACTGTAAGGGCCAATTTTTGGGATAAAGTATCCTAGGTTACATCACTTTTTTTCATTAAGGAATTTGAATATATCTTGCCAATCCCTTCTAACCTGTATTTTTTGTTTAGAGAAATCATTTGAAAGCCTGATGGGTGTTCCTTTATAACTAATTCTTTTTTTTCTTCCACTGTCTTTAGAATTTATTTCATTAGCCTTAACCTTGGCCATCTTGATTATAATATGTCTTGATCGAGGGTCTGTTTTATTTCTCCTTCTTTGAGATCCTCTCTACTTCCTGTACTTGGATATCTGATTCCTTCTTTATATTTGGGAAGTTTTCAGTCATGATTTCTTCAAATACCTTTTCAATCTCCTTGCTTTTTCTTCTGTTTCTGGGACACATATTATGTGTAGTTTGGCATGCTTTATATTATCCCATTGGTCCCTTATACTGTTTTCATTGCTTTTTATTTGTTTTTCTCTCAGGTGTTGTGATTGGGTTATTTCTGTTGTCCTGTCTTCTAAGTCACTTATTCATTCCTCTGCATTATCTAGCCTGCTTTTTATAGCCTTTAGCTCAGCTCTCATCTCAGCAAATAAGTTTTATACATTTAATGAGCTCCTCTTTATAGTTTCAATTTACTTTTTGACATATTCTCTGTCTCCCTTGACTCTATTCCCTTTTAGTTCCTTCATTATTTTGATGGCTCATTTTTTGAAATCATGATCTAGTAGATTATCAATGTCTATTTCATTGATCATGCTTCCATGGTGTTTCTCTTGTTCTCTTAATTGGGAGTGGCTCCTCTGCTTCTTCATTTTAATTATATCTTTCAGTAATTATGGAGTGTATGTTATGTACTGTGTTCCTGAAGGGGTTTGTTTGTTTGTTTGTTTGTTTAAAGTGGTTGCAGAAATAAAGCTAAAAATAAATATTTAAAAGAAAAAAACTGGTTTGAAACCAGAGTATAATTAACAATAGCAGAATAAAATGAAGAGAAATAAAAATTGAGTTGAGACAAATTTTTTAAAGCTTCATAGAAGAAAATAAGTTTTATAAACAAAATATAATCTATAACAGAACAGTAAAATAGAGAGAAATAAAAGTCAAAGAGAAAGAAGTTAAAAAAATTAAAGAAATTAATATTTGAAAACAGAATATAATTGTTAATAAAAGAATAAAAGAAAAATAAATCAGAATTAGATTGAGACAAATTTTACAAATTAATAAAAGTTTAAAAGAAAATTTTAAATGGATTAATAAATAGAAAAAATACAAATTAAAGTTAAAAAAGAAAAACCAAACTAAAAGAAAAAAGTTTTAGATGTGTTCCCTTGGTTACTGTGTTCTCATAATGATTTTGTTGAACCTGCAGTTGTAATATTAGAACAATTAGTATACAATTAGTAGTAATGCTGGTGTATGGTGCAAGGTGCAAAATATGTTTAATATTGCTTTTATTCTCAAAGGATCCCATTCTTTTTAGCGAAATAGAAATAGAAATAGACATTAAAAAGTTTCTTAAAGTGCAATGCCATTTATAATAAAAAATGAGTACAAAATATAATAGTAATGTTTTTGGAGGTCCTTCTTAAATATTTGTGGTTACCATGTCTTTCTTCCATGCCTTTTGTCTATTTGCCCTTTGGTTGTGTGTATGGCTGGTGTTCTGATGACCAGAACATGCGCTGGCTATTGAGCAGGGCCTCCTTTGGTTCTGTGGTTGTCATTGCCCCTGCTCTCTCCCTGCTGCTCAAACATTATTCACTGATTCCAGGGGACCTCTGGTCACACCCTGTGTCTGTGCTGCTCTAAGTACTGGTAGGTAGGTGGTTCACACCTCCTCACAATACCATATCTCTTGCTCATGCACAGGAGCTGGGTGAGTCACTCCACCATTCAGTTCCTCTCCTTACACAGCTCAGGGTTATGTCCACAGTCCATAGGAAGGCCTTGAGAAAATGGCTGTATGCACCAGCCCTTTCCTCTACTACGTGCAAGAACTCCACTCCTTCTTTATTTGTCTTAGAGGTGAGGGTTCACTGAGGTACCCTTCTGCCTGGGGATGAAAACAAACCTCAGTCCAGCTTATGAATTTGTGGAGCTCCTAAGTACGGATTCAGGTTTCTACCTTGTCTCCACCCAGGAGCTGTGCACTGAAGAATATTTTTGCTGCAGCTGAACCCCACCTTTGTTCTCCCAAACATTCTAGTAATGGTACTAAGGATCTGGGGAGACAAAGGTTTTGGTGCCTCTCTCCACAGAGCACACTGACAGTGTTGTTTCAGTTTTTTAATTTTTTTTTTTTTTTTGTATTTTATAGGGGACCCAGGCTGTTCTGATCTGTATATCCTTCTATCCATGGCACACAGCACACTTCTGTCCCTTGAAGCTGCCTCTGTACAATCAGCCTGAGTCTTCCTCCAGGCTTGGGCAGCCTGTCCTGTCTTACCCCTGTCATCTCATGTCTAGAGCTGGGGGCCACAAGGACCCTTTCTTCCCATTTAACTTAGTTCTGCCAGTCAAGGACTATTCTGTACAGATCTGAGCCCCAGAGACCTTCTCTGTCCTGCTAATCTCTTGTTGGAAAAGGGGGGACCCGGTGAAAAAGTGTTATTCCTCCTTTGCCACTCTCTTCCCACAGAACCAGTTCCACACTATTTTCCTTTTTCTTCCTTCTTTTTTTCCTTTTCTCCTACCATATTGGTGGTGTATTTTGTCTTTTGAAGGAGGTGATAGTCTGTCAAAGTTCAGCAGGTGTTCTGATTCGATAGGTGGGTTTGTGGATTTCAATCTTACTGTATTTGTTGGAGAGGGTGAGCTATAAGCCTCCTCCTACTCCACCATTTTGGCCCTTATCTTGTATTGTTTCTTTTTTAAATCCAATCTGTCATCTATGTTTTTTGATGGTCCATTGCTATTTCAGGTAAATATAAGTATGTAACTATTGTAATTTTGTTACTTGTTTTTCCAGATTTAGGAGTTCTTCACTGTTGTCTTCTTCTAGTTTCTTTCCCTATGATTTGATTATTTTCTTTAGTGGTACGTTTGTGTTTCTTTCCTTCCAGTTTCTATATATCTATTGTAAGTTTTTGATTTGTGGTTAAGATGGGGTTCATATATATTTTCCTATAACCATATCTACTTGTTTTAAACAGGAAGTGCTTTAAGTTCAAACACATTCTAAAATATCTATATTTTTGCTCTCATTCCCCACACTTTGTATATTTGATGTCATATTTTGTACCTTAATGTTATTTTTGCCAATTATTGATTTAGAGTTGATTTTACAATTGTTCATATTTTAATTTTTGCACTAATCCATTTAAGTGATTGATTCTCAGTCTTTATTATATACTTGTTTTTACAGGTGGGAGTTTCCCTTTTCTATAGATTCTTATTTATTGATAAAGAGTTTTCTTCTCTACATGGAGAAGATTATTTAACATTTATGTTAGGGTAGGCTTAGTATTGATGAACATTTTTAGTTTTTATTTATTGGCATTGTGTTTTATGTCACCTTCAATTCTAAATGATAATCTTGCTGAATAGAGTACTGTAGGTTGTAGGTTTTTCATTTTAGTACTTTCAATGCCACTTCCTCTGGACTGTAATGTTTTTGCATAAAAGTTACCTGGTAGTTCATATGAGTTCCCTTGTATATGAATATTTATTTTCTCTTTCTCTCTTTAGAATTCTCTCTTTATCTTTCAAGTTGGTCATTTTAATTATGATAGGACTTGTGTGGGTCTATTTAAGTTCATCTTTGTTGGGAATCTTTGCTATACCTGGAACTAGATACCTGATTTGTTTCACCTTTATGTTTGGTAAGTTTTCTGCCATAAGATCATCAAATATATTTTGGACACTGTTCACTCTCTTCTCCTTCTGGGACTCTTATCATGAAAATGTTGGTACTCTCAATATTGTTCAAGAGGTCCTTTAAACAGTCCTCATTTATTAAATATGTTTTTCTTATTGATAGTCCAATTGTGTGATTTGTATAAGTTTTCTATCTGCCAGATAAAATAATTTAGAATGGCAGTGTTCATTCACAATAAAAACAAACAAATACACAAAAAAACTTACTCCAAGTGGTATAATCTCATAAGGTAACCTTTATGAAACTTGGAACAGTAGAGTATAATTGGGCTTTTTTGTGTCTTTCCTCAATAAAGTTAGATATCTGAGCATAAAAGCAAAGCCCTTTCCCACTCACATTCAATAAAGAGTTTCTTATGGTGTTGAAAAAATATTTTCCAAAAGGTACTCATCAGAAATTTTACTGTCACTTGTCTTTCAATGCAAGAATATGTTTGCCAGGCTTGATTCAAGTTGAGTTCCTTCATAAGCTTCTAAGTCTATCATTTCCAAGTAACCTTATGATGTTCAGGTGAACTCTACTCCAGGTGAATAGAGGTAACACCTTTTAGAAGGAAGGTAATAGAGATTTCTCCAATAAGGAATTAAGAGAAATGTTTCATGCTATATGAAAGAAGTCCTAGGAACTGTGTTACTTTTTTTTTCAGTGAAAGAGGCCTTAGGAAAGAAATACATGTAGTTGATCACTTAAGAGAAGTGTAGGAGTGTAACTTTGCTCTTCCTAGAGGTATGAAAAGCTGCTGTAAGCTCTATGCTCTATAGATAAATACTAGACAGAGCCTATCTGAGTGTCTGGAGACACTATTTTCCCATCATGTCAATGTGCGTGTTTTATGCAATGTAGGTATAAAGAAACTATATACAGCATCTTCTTTCATAATGTGAAAACTCTACTCAAAATTTGGATCATCATCTACCAAATGTTTCAGACACCTACACATCCTTGCTTTCTAAAGTTTACTTCAAAGCTGAATTCTTTGTGAGAGAAACCTCTCTTATGTCTGTGCAATCAAGGTGGCTATTAGTGTAAGATATATAGAAAGCAGGGAAGAATGTGTTTCCCATAGGGTAAATGTATGTGTTTTTTACAAGACAGAAGTAAGAAATTTGAGCATGGTGTTCTTTCTGTATATAAAACTTATTTTATGTGAACAAAGCAGCTATGGTGTCTTTAAAATTAGAGTTGAAAGACTGATGTTTCTTTAGGTTTCTTAAGGCTTTCCTCACACAGTTTCTTAACTGAAAAGAAGCACAAAGGCCTTTTTGACCCACCTAGAATGAACAGTTTCCCATAGTGTTTAGAAATTCATTCCATAAAGGTACCCTTAAGAAGCTGTATTAGCAATGTTCTTTCAATGCAAGGAAATTTTCACCAGCCTTGATTCAGGAACTGATTTCTTTTGTATGCTTCCAGGTTTAGCATTGACAATTCTCTATATGATGTTCAGATAAACTACACATTCTTCAAGAGAATGGAGTGTACACTGTTAGATGAAAGATAAGAGAGGCTTTCCCATAAAAAAAATTAGAGGATTGTTTCATGCTATGTGAAAGAACTCCTAGGTGCTATTTATTTTTCAGCAAAAGAGGCCTTAGAAAAGGAAAAAATGGTGCATTACTTAAGAAAATTGTAATCCTGCTCTTTCTGGAGGTATGAAAATCTACTGTAAGCTCTGTGTTTCATAGGCAAATACTAATTAAAAACTTTCTGAGTGTTTGGAAAGATTACTTTCCTATCTTGTCAATGTGTGTGTTTTACGCAAGGTGGGTGAAATAAACGGCATACAGAGAGTTCTTTTATAGTATAAAACCTGTACTCAAATTCTGGATAATCTACTCTAATGTAATCTAAGAGACCTGAACATCTTTGCTTTATAAGATTTACTTCAAAGCTGAACCCCTTATGGGAGAAACCTCTCTTAACTTTGCTCTCAAGTTGGATATCAGTGCAAGACACTTAGAAAGCAAGGAAGGACATGTTTCCCATAGAGTAAATGTTTGAATTTTCTACAAACCTGAAGAAGGAATCTGAGTACAGTGTTTTTCTTTTTGTGAAACTTATTCCACATAAGCAAAGCCACTGTGGTATTTTTTAATCAGATTTGAAACAAATATGTTTCTTTACAGGTCTTGAAGCTTTCCTCACTACATTTTCCAAACTAAAAGCAGAAACAACTGCCGTTTCAATCTCATAGAATGTAGTGTTTCTCATAGTATTCAGAAGATCTTTTCACAAAGTAACTCATAAGAAGTTTTACTAGCATTGTTTCTTCAGTGCTATAAAATATTAACCTTGTTTGAATGAAGTGCTGGGTTCATTCATAACTTTGCACTGTAGTATTTTCCATTCTTTCTATGATATTGAATTGAATTAATTTTGCTTTGGAGAAATAGAAGGCAAGTTTTTATTTTTGATGGAATGTACAAACCGGTTTTCCATGTAATAAGTATGGACTATTGCATTATGTATGCATAGGAAATATTACACAGTGCTTTTTAACTGAGTTTAAGATATACTAGATATTATATATGCAGTGCATAAATACAACCATAATTCTAATTTTTCTAACTTTACTTAATCCTACTCTAAGCTTGATTTTCTAAAAGCACACAGGAAAGATTTTTTCCAGACTATCTATATAGTCTTCTTTCCATAGTGTTAATATTTATGCTTTCACAAGTTAAATGAAAGAAACCTTACACTTAGCATTCTTCAAGTTATGTAACTTGTTCACTTAATTTGGAGCACCAGTTGAAATGTATCATATATCTTCACATATACTCTTTCTGAGATTTACTTTAAAGTGACAGTAATTTCTGTCCTCTAAAGGGCAATATCAGGGAAAAACCACTTAAAAGTCATGGAAATCTTGTTCTCATAAAGTAAATGTATTTGTATTCTACAAGCCAGATTGAAAAAAAAAAGATGCATGGTATTCTTTAAGTATATAAAACTTCAAATAGCAAAGCAGGTGTGGTAGTATTTATCACACTTAGCACTTTAATGTTTCTATAGGGTACTTGAGTCTTTCCTTAGTAGAGTTTCCTGACAATAAAAGTAAAGATCTTTGCAATTTCCATAGAAAAAAGAATTTCCCATAGAGTTCAGAAGATATTTTTATCAAGTTACTGGTTAAGAAGTTTTATTGGCATTGTTGTGCCAATGTAAGTATTTTAACCAGGTTTGATTCATGTAGTGATTTCCTTTGTAAATTGTAAGTCTAGCATTTCCTATTTTTATATAATGTTGATGTGATCAAGTGAGGTCATTGGAGGGGAACACTTTCAGACAGCATGGATACACAGGTTTTTCCTATAAGGAAGATAGATTGTTGCTTTATGCAATGCAAAGCAAATATCATGCACTGTTTCTTTCTTTGAATGAAAGATTTATTCAAAATGTGATACATATACTGCCTAGTTTAAGAGAACTATAATTCTGCTGTTTCCAGTGGTTCTTTTTTTAAAAATTTTTCATTGATTTATAATCATTTTACAATATTGTGTCAAGTTCCAGTGTAGAGCACAATTTTTCAAATATACATGAACATATATATTCATTGTCACATAGTTTTCTCTGTGAGCTACCATAAGATCTTGTATGTATTTCCCTGTGGTATACAGTATAATCTTGTTTATCTATTTTATAATTTTGAAATCCCAGTATCTCTTCCCACCCCCCACTCCCTTGGCAACCATAAGTTTGTATTCTATGTCTGTGAGTCTATTTCTGTTTTGTATTTATGCTTTGTTTTATTTATTTATTTATTTAAGTTTTGATTCCACATATGAGAGATCTCATATGTTATTTTTCTTTCTCTTTCTGACTTACTTCACTTAGAATGACATTCTCCAAGAGCATCCATGTTGCTGCAAATGGCATTATGTTGTCAGTTTTTAAGTCTGAGTAGTATTCCACTGTATAAATATACCACCTCTCCTTTATCCAGTCATGTGTTGATGGACATTTAGGCTGTTTCCATGTATTGCCTATTGTAAATAATGCTGGTATGAACATTGGGTTGCAGATGTCATCCTAAAGTAGGGTTCCTTCCAGATATATGCCCAGGAGTGGGATTCCTGGGTCATATGGTAAGTCTATTCCTAGTCTTTTGAGGAATCTTCATACTGTTTTCCACAGTGTCTACACCAAACTGCATTCCCGCCAGCAGTGAAGGAGGGTTCCCCTTTCTCCAAACCCTCTGCAGCACTTGTCATTTGTGGCTTTTTGAATGATGGCCATTCTGACTGGTGTGAGGTGATACCTCATTGTTGTTTTGATTTGCATTTCTGTTATAATTAGTGATATTGAGCATTTTTTCATGTGCCTGTTGATCATTTGTATGTCTTCCTTGGAGAATAGCTTGTTTAGGTCTTCTGCCCTATAAGCCATTGATGAAGGAAATTAAAGAAGATTTTAAAAAATGGAAAGGTATCCCATACTCTTGGATTGGAAGAATCAGTATTGTTAAAATGGTCACACCACTCAAGGCAATCTACAGATTTAATGCAATCCCTATCACGTTACCCAGGGTATATTTCACAGAACTAGAAGAAACCCTAATATAATTTATATGGAATCATGAAAGACCTAGAATTGCCAAAGCATTACTGAAGAGAAAGAAATGGGCTAGAGGAATAACTCCCAGACTTCAGACAATACTATAGAGGTACAGTCACCAAGGCAGCATGGTATTTGTACAAAAGCAGACATATAGACCAATGGAATAGAATAGAGAGCCCAGAAATGAACCCACAAACTTTTGGTCAACCAATCTTCAACAAAGGAGGCAAGAATATACAATGGAATAAAGACAGTCTCTTCAGCAAGTAGTGTTGTGAAAACTGGACAGCAGCATGTAGAGCAATGAAGGTATATCACTTCCTTACTCCATACACAAAAATCAACTCAAAATGGATCAAAGACTTAAACATAAGACAAGACACAATAAACCTCCTAGAAGAAAATATAGGCAAAACATTATCTGACATACATCTCAAAAATGTTCTCCTAGAACAGTCTACTCAAGCAATAGAAATAAAAGCAAGAATAAACCAATGGGACCTAATGAAACTTACAAGCTTCTGCACAGCAAAGGAAACCATAAATAAAACAGAAAGACAACCTATGGAATGGGAAAAAATAAATTTGCAAATGAAACTGACAAAGGCTTGATCTCCAGAATATATACGCAGCTCATATGACTTAATAAGAAAAATAAACAATCCAGTGATTCTTGAAACCTATCTAAGCTGTATGTTGTAAAGAAGAATCCAAGACATAGACTGTAAGACTGTCTAAAAAGCCCTTTTCCCATATTAAAAATATATGTAATGTACACATATTAGATGAAAAATATTTAACACAGAGTATTATTTCAGGATGTGGAACTTATACTCAAAATTTGGAGCATTCAGTGAAGTGTTTCAAAGACCTGCACATATGCTCTTACTATGGTTTTCATTAAAACTGCACTAAGCTCTGTGCTCTCAGGATGAATGTCAGTAACTACTGCTCAGAAGACATAGAAAGGCTTGTCTCCATTAGAGTAAATGTTTGTGTTTTCTACAAGATAAATGAAATTGATTTGATGCACCACGTTCTTTCATTGTAGAAAGCTTACTCCAAGTAGTAAAAGCAGGTAGGGTAACATTTATCAGACTTGGAACAGTAGTGTTCCTATAGGCTTCATGAGTGTTTCACCAATACACAGTCCTAAGAATAGGAGGACAAATATTTTCAATACACATAGAATGAATAATTTCCCATACTGTTCAGAAGGTGTTTTTACAAAGCTACTCATTAGAAGTTTTACTGGCAATTATCATTCACTCAAAGAAATTTTTGACCAGGTTTGTTTCTTGTAAAGATTTCTTTCTTAAAGTTCTAAGTCTAGGATTTTGTACTCCTTGTGTGGTGATGAAATGAACTTGGTGTGCTTCAGGGGAGTGGAGGTCAAGTTTTTAGAAAGCAAGTATAAAGAATAAAGTTTCTTTTGTAAGGAATCTAGGTAATTGTTTCATGAAATGTGAAATAAATACTATGCACTGTGTTCATTCACTGAGTGGAAAATTTGCTATAAATGTGATATATACTCCATAGCTTAAGAGACATGTAACTCTCCTCTATCCAGAGGTACTTGAAACTATTCTATGTTCTGTAGGAAAAAAGGATTTACAGACTTTCAGACTATCTGAAAAGGTGTTTCCCTTAGTGTCAATGCATGTGTTTTACAAACGCTGGATGAAAGAAATATTTTACAGAATGTTCTTTCAATATATAAAACTTTTATCCAAAATTTGGAGGAAATAGTGAAATGTTTCAGAAATACATGCACTCGGCACACATACCCTTTCTAAGGTTTACTTTAAAGCTGAACTAAGCTCTGTGTTCTCAATGTGAATGTCAGTGAAAACCACTCAGAAAGCATGAAAGGACTTGGTCCCTATAGAATAAATGTATGTGTTTTCTACAAGCTAGATGAAAGAAATTTGATGTGCTGTGTTCCTTCAGAGTTTGATATATTCCAAGTGTTAGAATCAAGTATGCTATTATTCATTATACTTGGAAAGCTAGTTTTTTAAGGTTCCCTTCATCTTTTTTTTCAATAGAATTATCTAAACTAGAATAGCAACAAAGGGCTTTTCAACACATGTAATATGAAAAACTTACCATATTATGAGAAGATATTTTTACAGTTACTTTCTTGAGAAGTTACTGTTATCCATTCAATGCAAGATCATTTTAAGTTGTTTGATTCCTGTACTGATTTATTTCCTAAACTTGTGGGTCTACCCGTCATAATATCCTATATGATGCTGAGGATTGCTAAATGGCTTAGGGCAAATGAAGGCAGCCATAAAAGGCATTTAAAACAGGTTTCTCATTAAAGAAATGTAGAAGATTGAGCATAGAAGATTATGGGTTATAAATACCAACTGCTATGTTTTTTAATTGAGTGGAAGTTATGCTAAAAGTGCTATATAAATTGAGTATAGTTTAAGAGAACAATAATACTGCTCTTTCTAGACATATTTATGCTATTATAGGCTGTAAATTCTAAAGGGGACTAAGAGTGAGAGACTTTCAGACTATATGGAAAGGCTTATTTTTAACCATCGTTCAATTGCATGTGTTTTATAGAAGATAGATGAATGAAATTTTATACAGGGAATTTTTCTCAATAATGAAAATTTTACCCAATATTTGGACCACCAACAGAAATGTTTCAGAGACCTGAAAATCTGCTCTTTACATACACTTTACAGCTACATTAATTTTTGTGCTCTTAAGTCAAATAACAGTGAAAGCCACTCAGAAAGGAAGACAGAACTTTCTCCCCATAGAGAAAATATATGTGTTTTCTACAAGGCATATGAAATAAGTGTGAATCACTGTTCTTTTAGTATATGGAACTTACTCCAAGTGGTAGAATTAGATACTGTATTATTTAACAGACTTGGAAAACTAGTGTTTCTATATGCTTTTTTGAGTTTTTCCTCAACCCAGTTACCTAACTGAGAATAGAAGCAAAAGTCTCCTTAATCTGCATAGAATGAAGACTTCCCTATAGTATTTCATGGATCTTTATTCAAAGCTACCCATAGGGGAGTTTTACTGGCCGTGTTCTCTCAGTGCAAGAAAATCCTAATCTGGTTTGATATATGTACTGATTTCTTTCATAAACATCTAAGTCTAGTTTTTCTAAGTTCCTATACAATGTTGAGGTGAATTAAGTGTGCTTTAGAAGAATGGAGGGGAAGTCTTTCAGGTAGCAGTGTTAAACAGATTTCTCATATAAGAAATTTAGAGGATTTTCCCCTGCTGTGTGAATAAAATACTATGCATTGTGTTCTTTCATTGTAAGGAAGATATCCAAGGAATGTGATGTAAATAGTGTATATTTAAAGAGTTCTCTAGTATTGCTCTTTTTAAAGGTACTTTAAGCTATGATTGAATCTATGATTCAAAGGTAAATAAGAGTGAGAACCTCAGATTGTCCAGAAAAGCTTGTTTCCCATAGTGTAAATCCATGTGTTGTACACAAGCTAGATGAAAAATTCTTTATACAGAGTCTTCTTTCAAAATATGCAACTTGTATACAAAATTTGGAGAACCTACTGGAAGGTTTCAGATAGATTTTCTGAAAATCTGCTATTTCTAATATTTACTTTAAAACTGCATTAAGGTCTGTACTCTCAAGTTGAACAGCATTGAGAGCTGCTCAGAAGGCATTATAAGACTTGTTTCCCATATAGTACATAGTTGATTTTCTACAAGCTATATGAAAGAAATTTAATGCACAGTGTTCTTTCAGTAGATGGAACTTACCTCAGTAAGAAGCAGAAGTAGCAGAAAGAGGTACTGTATTATTTAATAGACTTAAAAATTCTGTTTATTTAGTGTATAGATAACAGAATTTAGAACAAGTCTTCAGAAAATACTCTTCCATGCACAGGAGAGTAATTCAAACAATATTGCATCCTAAGAAGGTTAAGGAATACTAATGTCACCATCAATAATTAAAATGAGTCAAGAGTAGTGGTTCTCACCCTGTCTATATGATTCACCCATCTGACCCCTATAGAAGTTGGATGGGTGTTGAGGAGAACTGTAGATGATTCAAAGCTCAAAATAATTGTAACCCATAGCTCAAATATTTTTGCTAAAAATGAAAAAGCCATATGATGTTTGACCAAAGATTTAGAAAATTCTTCCTTTCTGTCCCTATAAGAAAAGATAATTCAGACCATAAGGTCATCTCTCCTCATGACTATGACAACACAAATGACTACTAAACACTTATCAAAAAAAAAAAAAAATCGGAGGTGGCTGGAACCTAGCAGAAAATATCCTCTTCAATTGATAACATAAGGAGGGAACCTCAGTAGGACAGTAGGACAGGTGTGATTGTGATAAAATTAGGCCCCATACCTGCTGGATGTGTGACCCACAAGTTGAATAAAAATTAAGTTGCAGACACCCTTTTATAGAAGCAAGAGTCCTAAGCCCAATGTCAGTCTCCCCAGCTTGAGATTTGGGCATTGGGAAGAGGAGACCCTAGAACACTTGGTATTGAAGGAAAAAGGGTTTACTCCTTGAGCCCTACAGGACTGGGAGAAACAGGCTTCACTCTCTTGGGAAGAACACAGAATTCCTAAATACCAGGTTCAAGGGCAGAGGCAGTGACTTCATGGGAACCTGGGCCAGACATGCCTGCTGGTTTTGGAAGGTCTCATAGGGAAGTAGGGGTTACTGTAGCTCACCCAGTGTACATAAAAGTTCGTGGAAGACACTCCCAGAGTGTACATTTACATGAGCTTTCCTGGAGGCTGACATCTTGATCAGATTATTAGTACCAAGACACCAAGACCTAGCCCCACCAGTGTATAGGTTTAAGTTCTGGGAAGCCTCAGGCCAAATAACATACCAAGTGGGAACACAGCTACACTCATCAACATAATTTTTAATAGACTTTATTCTTTTAGAGCAGTTTCAGGTTTACAACAGAATTGAGCAATGAATACAGAGCGTTAACACATAGACCTTCCCACTCACACATGTATAGTCCCCTACCCTCAACATCTCCCATCAGTGTGGCATATTTGGTACAATCAGTGAACCAGAATGGACACATTATTATCAACTAAAGTCAGTAGTTTACATTATGGTTCATTTTTGATATTGTGCATTCTATGGGTATTGACAAATGCATAATGACATGTAGCCACCGCTATAGTATCACACAGAATAGTTTCATTGTCCTAAAAATAACTTGTGATCCATTTATTTATTCCTCCCTCCTGCCCGCTCCCCAAACCCCTGGAAACCATGGTCTTTTTAATGTTTCTGTAGCTGTGCCTTTTCCAGAATGTCATTTGATTAGAATCATACAGTTTGTAGAATTTTCAGACTGGCTTCTTTCATTTAGTAATATGACTTTAAAGTTTCTTCCATGTCTTTCATGGCTTGAT
The DNA here is from genome assembly GCF_009834535.1 of Camelus ferus. NCBI lineage: Eukaryota > Metazoa > Chordata > Mammalia > Artiodactyla > Camelidae > Camelus > Camelus ferus. The sequence goes on from NC_045709.1 coordinate 61,968,105, forward strand.
AGGTCTTTTTTTTTTTTTACTGTATATATATATATATATATATATATATATATATATATATATATTTAATTTATATATTTGTACTGTTCATTATTTCTAAGAATGTTTACAGCTTTAGCTTTTAAAACTTGCATAGTTATCAAAGTAATAAAACCAAACACAAAATAAGAATTAATTCAAAAGATACATATACCCTGCTATTAACAGCAACATTATTTATAATTGCCAACATATGGAAGCACATCAATAGTTGAATACATAATGAAGATGCAATGTTTATATATATATACATTCACACACACATATATAATGGAATGCAACTCATCCATAAGAAAGAAAGATATTTTGCCATGTGTGGCCCTTCATTCACTTTTTTTACTTCAAAAACCAGAATTTTACAACTGGCAGAAACATTTCCATCACATGAAAATCAACAAAATACCTAGAAATAAACTTAACCAAAGAGGTTACTTATACTCTGAAAACTGAAATGAAACAAAGAAATAGAAATATTTCTTGTGCTCTTGGATTGGAAGAATCAACACTATCAAAATGGCCACATTACCCAAAGCAATCCACAAAGACAACACAACCCCCATCAAAATACTCTCCTCATTCCTCACAGAAATGGAACAAACAAACAACAACAAAAAAGAGACCTACAAAAGATTTATTTGACTGTCCAGAGTCTTTTGTGGTTCCTTATAAGTTTTGGAATTGTTTATTCATCAGTAGAATTCTTGAACCCACAATGACCTCTAGGCATGCCTGTAGGCACAATCCTACCCATAAGATGACCAAAACCAAGCTCCATCCCAAAGTGAGCAGACCCTGACTCCTCCTACCAGGAAACCTGCATAAGCCTCTATTTCTGCCTCTTCACCTGAGGGGATATAGTAGAAATGAAAAAAAAATAATCCCAAAGTTTGTGGAAGGACTCCACAAATGCAGGCCAGACACTACTCTGGAACTGGCTGGGCCCTGGTACTTCGGTGATGAGAGAGAAGTGTACCGCTGGGATGCATAAGATATCTCCCACTGAGAGCCACTAACCCCAAAGTTGAGAAACATAACTAACCTCATTAAAAGTGAAAAAAGAAAGTTAGACAATGTGAGACAGCAGAAGAATATCTTCCAGGCCAAGGCACAAAATAAAATCCCAGAAGAAAAGAATAAGGGATTAAGAGATAGGCAATCTATCTAAGAAAAAGTTTAGAATAATGATGGCAAAGATGTGCAAAGAACTGAGTATAGATTAAACAGAGGGAAGTTTTTAGTAAAGAGTTATAAAATAAAAAGAATACCAAAGCAGAATTGGAGAATAAAATTCCTGAAATGAATAGCATACTAGAAGGAATTAATAATATACAAAATGATGCAAAATAACAGAACAGTAAGCTAGAAGACAGGTTAGCAGAAATTATTACTGCAGAACAGAAAACAGAAAAACATAATTTAAAAAATAGTTTAAAAGAACTCTGGGACAACATGTAGTTCACTAATATTCACATTTTATAGGTTATAGAAAAAGAAGAGAGAGAAAAAGAACCTGAAAAAATATTCAAGGAGATAATAACCTGAAATTTCTCCAACATGGGAAAGAAAACAGTCACCCAAGTCCATAAAATGCAGATTATTACTCACAGGATTAACACAAAGAGGAATACAATGAGGCACATGATAATCAAATTGAAAAATTTAAGGATAAGGAGAAAATATTAAAATCAGCAAGAGAATAGCAACAAGTAACACACAAGAGATCTCCCATAAGGTTATAAGCTAATTTTTCAGCAGAAACTTTAAGGCCAGAAGGCTGTGGCACAATATATTTAAAGGATAAAAGGCAAAATTTTGCAACCAAGTATATGCTATTCATTAAGGCTATTTTTTTTTAACATTTTTTATTGATTTATAATCATTTTACAATGTTGTGTCAAATTCCAGTGCTCAGCACAATTTTTCAGTCATACATGGACATATACACACTCATTGTCACATTTTTTTCTCTATGAGCTACCATAACATTTTGTGTATATTTCCCTGTGCTATACAATATAATCTTGTTTATCTATTCTACAGTTTTGAAATCCCAGTCTATCCCTTCCCACCCTCCACCATGTTTGGATTTAATGGAGAAATCAAAAGTTTCTCAGATTAAAAAAAAAAAAAAGCTAAAAGAATTTGGCTCCGCCAAACCAGAATTACAAACAAATGTAAAAGGAACTTCTCTAGTCATCAAATCACAAGAAAAGAGAACAAAAAGAGGAAAGATTTTAAAAATAAGGCAAAACAAACACAAAACACTTAACAAAATGGCACTTAGAAATATATATTTATAATTACCTTAAATAAAAATGGATTAAACACTGCAACCAAAATAAATATACTGGAAGAAAAAATTTAAAAAGTAGACCTATATATATGCTGTATACAAGAGACCCATTTCAGATCTAGGGACATATGCACGTTGAAAGTGAGGAGATGGAAAAAAAGGAATCCATGCAAAAAGAAACCAAAATAAAGCTGGCGCAGAAATACTTACATCAAACAAAATGATTTTAACATAAGGACTGTCACAAGAGACAAAAAAGGACAGTACACAATTCTCAAGGGATCAATGATATAAAAATTGTAAATATATGCACCCAACATAGAAGAACCTCAATAAATAAGGCAATTGTTAACTGACATAAAAGGAGAAATTAACAATAACATAATAATAGAGGAGGGCTTTAACACCCCCCTTACATCAATAGATAGATCATCTGGACAGAATCAGTAATTAAAAACAAATCCCATTAAATAAAAGTATAGGACCTGATGGCTTCACAGGTGAATTCTATTAAACATTTAGATAGGAGTTAATTTCTATCCCTCTGAAAATATTCCAAAAAATTTGCAAAGGAAGAAAAGCTCCCAAACTCATTCTATGAGGTCATAAACACCCTGATAAAAAATTTAGGCAAATATATCACTGTGAGCTGGCCTTGAGATAAGTTAAGGCCATGGGACCCAAGGTCATGATCAGAGCATGTTTGTAGTATGCAGTAAATAATGCTATATGCATGCTTAAATTATATAAGGTTTAGAACAAAGAAAATAGAAGTACTCATGTGTTAGAGATAATCTGTAAGCCTAATGAAAAAAGAAACTCAGATTGTGCATGTGCTGGCAGAGAACAGATAAAAGCAGGACAGGTGCATCATAGGTGTGCACCTCCCAGTGGCAATAAAGTGTTGTTAATCCCATGGTGTCTCCTGCTGAAGTCTGTCCGGTGGTATGGCAACTCTTCTTGTATTTTTTCATTTGGACCACAGACCACCTAGATCCCCACATCAGCCTCCCTTGGCTGACACTTGGCACTGTGAGCAGGATAAGATGACTGCCCCCACTGAACCCCTTGCCCCTGATGGGAGTACTCTGATGGAAGCAAAGACACCCCCTATCTCTGTATGGTACCTGGTGGCAGCCTATTTGCTGACGTGGGCTCAGCCTGAGGATTGGGACACAGTAGTGCCCAAGCCAGACGACATCTGGAGGGCATTGGAGCTGTTAAAATATAATGTCCCATTAGCCCACCGAGAGGCAGCCGGGAGGTGGCCTAGATGTTCTTATCTGTTTTATGGCACACTAGCCAATACATGAGAGATTTACAGATGCAAGTGGAGGAGTAGCAATGCAGAGAAGAGGAGCTCAAGAAGAGACCCAGCATGGCAGAAAGGTGTCTGCATGGTCCTAGCTCCACCACCTCTGAGAGCAACTATGCCTGTGTATCTCCAGTCCCACCATCTCTGAGAGCAGTAAGCCCTGTCCCTAGCCCCATTCCACTGCATCTATGGCCCATGGTGAAGCAGCAGGTGGAACTGGAGGAGCCCATGGCTCAGGGGGGATCTTCTGTGGAACCACAGCAAGTGACACACGAGTAAATGGACCACGTATTTGGACTTAGTGCAAGTTGTCCGGGAAATGGGCATGCACAAGATGATGTTTTCTTTGCATTTTTCTAGTCCAGATGATGAGCCCCTTATAGCTCAAATGAAAGATTTGATTTTGGCTAATGGCCCAATGGGAACACTTGGGACTATGGTGGTGCTGCTAGCACCATACATAGACCACCCAATACATAAAGTAACTTAGGCAATGGCTCATCTGGGGAGCATAGAGGTGCACCAAAAGGGAGTGCATACTGCCAAGATTCGAGGTGAATCCAGGACCCCCTCCTCCTGTGCAGTGACTCAGAAAGGGAAGTCCACACAGAGGAGGAAAAAGAGGAATGCTCCAATTTTAGGAGGGCCCCAAAAGCTAGATAGCAGGCAGATATAATGTGATTTACTAGCAGCTGCCTTGGGCCATGTAAAATTAGATGGCCAGCCTTTGGAGGTGCTAATGGCCGTATGCAATATATTACGGCCTGAGCAACAATATACTCCATTGCCAACTTCCCATCAGGCCCGAGAAGTGGCCTTTGCTGATTTCCTCCCAGACTATAAGGAAGGCCAAGGCACATGGGGCACTTGGATGACCAGAGGCCACATGTTGAACTGACTATCCACTGGTCCCCCATGAATAAACAGAGAGTACTAGCACTAACAGATGCAGGAGCTAAAATTACATTGGTAGGTGGAAATCCAGAGCAATTTCGGGGACCATAGATTGATATAGATGGATATGGAAATAAGCAAAACTGTGTTAAATGAATGACTCTGATTTGGGGCATTGGCCATCTGCCCCCTGCTGCATATGAAGTGTATATATCCCCAGTAGCTGAATACATTCTAGGGATAGACATTTTGCAAGGATTGCAAATACAGACAACTCAAGGAGAATTTCATATGAGAATTCTTATGGTAAAAAAAGTTTTACAGGGACATCCTCAACATGCATCTTTGATTTTGCCACAGACCACACGAGTGATTAATGCCTGGCAATATCAATTGCCCAGAGGCCATGAGGAAATAGGACAGACTATTCTGAAGCTTGAGGAAGCAGTATAATTCGGGCTATGCATAGCCCATATATCTCTCCAATTTGGCCAGTGTGGAACCCAGATGGCTACTGAAGGATGACAGTGGACTATTGGGAATTGAATAAAGTCTCTCCCTTCCATGCACGCAGAGCCATGCCAAATTTAAAAGATTAAATGGACTGGCTGTCCCATGAACTGGGTACTTGTCACTATGTGGTTGACCTGGATAATGCATTCTTCTCTATAGATATAGTCCCTGAGAGCCAAGAACACTTTGCCTTCACCTGGGAAGGCAAACAGTGGTCATTTGTTGTGTTGCCACAGGGATATCTGCACAGCCCCACACCTTGCCATGGCCTGGTGGCCCAGGAACTGGCTACATGGAGCAAACCAGATGCTGTTCATTTGTTCCATATATAGATGACATAATTCTAACCTCTGATTCTCTTTAAGACTTGGAAACCATTACCACAGCACTGCGAGAAGCCCTGGCGGGCTGGGGGTTGAAAGTGAAAGAGGACAAAATGCAAGGACTTGGATATTCTGTCAAATTCTTGGGTGTTGTCTGGTCAGGTAAGACAAAAGTGCTGTCTGAAGCAGTAATAGACAAAATCCAGGCATATTCCCACCCTGAAACAGTTAAACAGTTAGAGACTTATTTAGGTCTTCTGGGATACTGGCAGGTGTTTATTCCTCATTTGGCCCAAATAGCCAAACCCCTATATAAACTGATTAAAAAGGGAGAAGTCTGGAATTGGTCTGATGAGACCAAATATGCATTTGTTGAAACTAAGAGGGCGGTGGCCCAAGCGCAAGCACTGCACACTATAGATCTAGACCTCCCTTTCTTGTTGACGGTCCATGTGGACAATGATGGATATGGCTGGAATTTATGGAAAAAACATGGGCAACAGAAAGTTCCCATAGGATTCTGGTCTCAGTCATGGAAAGTGGCTAAATATTGTTATTCACTGATTGAGAAACAATTGCTAACAATTTATGCATCCTTGATTGCCACTAAACCCCTGACCTGGAGGCAGACCACATACCCTATTGCAGGATAGGTACAGACATGGGCAAAGCAACCCCAATTGAGAACTGCCCAAATCCCAACTCTGATGAGGTGGGGTGCTTATTTGGAACAGAGAGCCCAGTACACCACTAGCCCCTTGGCTGCAGAGTTGCAGCAGGTGTTAGGGCCTGTGAGATTTGTTGCACCTGATGTACAGATGCTCCCACAGCAAGGGGTGGACCCTGTGCCCAGTCCCTTTCATGAAGGGAAAGGGCCACCCCTGGGAATTGCTTGGTATACAGATGGCTCTTGTAAGGGCAGTCCACCCACTTGGGTTGCAGTAACACTTCACCCTGCCACTGAAGCCTTCTGGTAAGAGACTGGAGAAGTCCAATCCAGCCAATGGGCTGAGTTACAGGCAGTATGGATGATGTTGATGAGTGAACCTAGCCCCTTGCTGATTTGCACAGATAGTTGGGCCATGTATTGAGGCCTTACATTGTGGATACTCCAATGGGCCCTGCAAAACTGGATGATTGGGTACCAGCCATTATAGGGACAACAGATGTGGAAACAGTTATGGGATAAAGGCCAAGAAGTTCAGTATACTGTTTGCCATGTACCAGGGCACCACCCAGCCTTGGCACTGGGCAATGACGCTGCTGACACACTAGCCCAACTTCGCCCTGTACCGGCCATGTTTCCAGGACTCAACATAGGTCCCTGTCTCCATAAGAAACTTGTCATGTAGGCTCATACACAATGAGGCAGGTAACCAACTGGTGGGGCCTTCATCTGAGCCACAGTGAAGCCAAAGATGCTGTGCATTAGTGTTCATGGTGTGCTAAGCACCACCTGCACCAGCGGTGATCACCCCAGCAGATGGGGAAGATTGCACGTGGAATTCAGCAATTGCAAGCATGGCAAATAGATTATGTAGGTCCCTTTGCTCCTAGTACTGGCTTGTGGTACCTGCTGACACTGGTAGACACCACTCCTGGCCTAGGTTTTACTTACCATGTGCCCCGAGCTACACAAGAGGCTAATGTTAGAGCCCTGGAAGTTTTACGGGACTTTTATGGGGCTCCTTTAAAAATACAAAGTGATAGAGGGACCCCTTTTACTGCCCAACAGACCCAGGAATGATATTAACTAGATATTGCATTTGCCTTACTGTCCTCAAGCAGCAGGAATGATTGAATGGTACAATGGCCTATTACAGAACAAACTGAGGGCTCTCAAACAACAAGGACGAGGCTGGAACAGTGTCTTGCCACAGGCAGTATGTCTTTTGAATGAACAAACTCACCGTACAGGTATGAGCCCATTGGAAAAATTATTGCAAGGGACCATTCAGAGGCTCAGAGTTGGGCCCATGCAGGATGACTCCGATGTCTCAATAGTGGGGCACACGTTCATATTACATGCCACCAGGGTGTTGAACTCGGGACAACAAGATATCTGAACATGGAAAAATCAGTCCAGACTGAAGGCCCCTGGTTAGACCTTTTGGAACCATGAGGCTATGGGCTAAAGAAAGCCTTGCAGGTAACCGCACGAGTGGGGGAATGAACTTTTGATGTACAGGTTACCCTAGGGAAAAAAGGAGTGTCTCTACTTAAAGAAACAGAAGCCTTACAGCTTTGGACAATTCCACTGATAGCTCCTAAAGCACTCCCAGAGTGTAACCAACCTAGTGTGGGCAAATTGGTGTGGTACCACTGCCCAGAGCGAACAGCTTCACCTGCCACTGTACTCTCACAGGATGAGAAAGTGGCTTGCATCCTCCCAGAAGGGAGAGATTTGTCAATCATGGTGTCCACCTCTGCTCTGTCCTTCCATCTAGGGTAACAGCAAATACTGTTCTCCTGGGCACATACATTTGTGTTAGTCCACAGCGTCTCTCACTGTTGGGTCTGTACTGAACTTCCCATAGACACAGGGGATGGACTGTCATGGCACATCCACCCCACCTCCAAAGATAATTGGAGCACCTGGGTTCAATGGAATTCCAACAGGACAGTGAGATTACCCTGGGACTTGTGGCAGCAGACTATTGAATAGATACTCTGATGTGAGCGGGGCAATGCCCCCCCCAATTGGAAGAACTGTATGAAATGGGTGGAGATGGGTGAATAGTGTTCATGTAAAAGTGAGAAATTTAAGCCCTCTCTGTACTGAGCAGCGGTTTGAACATGAGGCTCCAAACAGCACAGTGGGGTAACTCCCAGAAGAGCTATGTGTCAAAAGTAGTTATAATGTAAATGCCTTCCACCTGGTGGGATGGACAACCTTTAATTGACATAAACCCCACCGATTTCTTGCCACCAGGGTACCTGTGGGTATGTGGCACCCACAGATGCTCTTATCTCCTGGCTAAATGGACAGGGTGCTGTACTTGGTGTACAGCTTACTTGTCCGGACATATCCGGCCCACTTTAACAGAGTGCACCACAAACTGGGACCCACTGCACACCCAGTGGCACCGAAGGAAGCATGCAGCTTGGTGGTTTTATCCCATGGCCCTGTTCCTGCCTGGTGCTGGAACCATCAATGTAAAATTGCAGGTAGAAGTTTTGGCTCAGCACATATCAGCTGTACTGAATGTTACTAGAAGAGCTATAGAGGAATTGTTAGATAAGACTACCCAGATGCAAAAGGTGGTCTTACAAAATAGAATGGTTTTAGATATTCTCACTGCAAGCCAGGGTGGCACATGTGCTATGTTACATATTGAATGTTGTATCTATATACCATATCACCAGAAGAAAGTAGCTAAGTCGCTGCATAAAATAGATCAGGAATTGGGTCGCATAAATCATGTAACTCAAGACCTCCTTAAGAATTGGTGCTCATTCTTGACATCCTCCTGGAGACGAAGCCTAACTGTCCTGGCTGTTTTAGCTGCCTATGTATTGGTAGGATGCTGTACTCTATATTGTTGTTGTGGTCTTTGGGCACAATGCTCCACCCTGTGGGCTAAGGTCCCCAAGACCTAGGGGGTAAAATGTGAGCTGGCCTTTAGATGAGTTAAGGCCGTGGGACCCAAGGCCATGATCAGAGCATGTTTGTAGTATACAGTAAATAATTGCTATATGCATGCATCAATTATATAAGATTTAGAACAAAGAAAATAGAAGTATGCATGTGCTAGAGATAATCTGTAAGCCTAATGAAAAAAGAAATTCAGATTGTGCATGTGCTGGCAGAGAATAGATAAAAGCAGGACAGGTGCATAATAGGCGTGCACCTCCCTGTGGCAATAAAGTGTTGTTAATCCCATGGTGTCTCCTGCTGAAGTCTGTCCAGCAGTATGGCAACTCCTCATGCATTTTTTCATTTGGGCCACTCACCTCCTAGAACTCCACATCAGTGTCCCTTGGCTGACACTCACCAAAAAAGAAAATTACAGACCAATATCATTTATGAATATAGATGCAAAAATCCTCACAAAATGCTGGCAAATTGACTCCAACAATGCATTGAAAGGACTACACATAATGATCAAGTGGGACATATCCCGAGGATGCAGGAATTTTTCAATATCCACAAATCAAACAATGTGATACATCACATTAAAAAACTGAAGAATAAAAACTATATGATCATCTTAATAGATGCAGAAAAATCTGATAAATTTAACATCCACTTATGATAAAAATTCTCAGTAAGTGGGCAAAGACAGAACATACCTCAACATGATTAAGGTCATATCTGACAAACCCATAACTAACATCATACTTAAAAGCTGAAAGCATTTCCTCTAAGTCTAGGAACAAGACAAGAATGCCCACTTTTGCCACTTTTATTCAATGTAGATTTGGAAGTCCTAGACATAGAAATCAGAGAAGAATAAGAAATGAAAGGAATCCACATTGGAAATAAAGAAGTAAAACTGTCACTGTTTTCAGATGACATACTGCTCGTAAAAAATTCTACAGAATTGATCCCCCCAAAAAAATCTACTAGAACTCATCAATGAATTTGGTAAAGTGGCAGGTTACAAAATTAATATACAGGAATAACTTTCATTTGTGTACAGTAAGAACAAATAGCAGAAAAAGATATTAAAGAAACAATACCATTTACTATTGTACAAATACCTAGGAATAAACCTACCCAAGGAGGCAAAAGAACCATATTCTAAAAACTATGATACTGATGAAACTGAAGATGTCATAAACAGATGGAAATAGACACAATATTCTTGGATTGGAAAAAAAATTAATATTGTTAAAATGGCCATAGTATCCTAGGCATTATACAGATTTAATGCAGTCCCTATCAAGTTATCAATGACATTTTTCCCAGAGCTCAATCAAGAAATGTTAAATTTGTATGGAAACACAAAAGACACCAAAGTCAAAATAATCTTGAAAAAGGAGAAAGGAGCTGGAGGAATCATGCTCCCTGACTTTAGAGTATACTGCAAGGCTACAGTAATCAAAAGAGTATGGCACTTGCACAAAAACAGATATATAGATTAATAGAACACTATGGAAAATCCATAAATAAACCCAGACATTTATGGTCTAATAACTGACAAAGGAGGCAAGAATATACAACAGGGAAAATACAGTCTCTTCAATAAGAGGTAGTGGGTGAACTGGACAGCTACCTGTAAAAGATTGAAATTAGAACATTCTCTAACACTGTATACAAAAATAAATTAAAAAATGATTAAAGATTTAAGTGTAAGGCCAGATACTATAAAACTCCTAGAGGAAAACTCCTATAAAACTCTTAGAGGAAATAGGCAGAACATTCTTGGACATAAGTCACAGCAGTATATTTTTTGAGCCGGTTCCTGGAATATGGAAATAAAAGCCATAATAAAAAATAAATAAATAAAGGGATATAATTAACCTTGAATGCTTTTTCACATTTAAGAATACAATAAAAAATCAAACTACAGAATGGGAGATAATATTTCCAAATGATGCAACCCACATTTTACTAATTTCTAAAATATACAAACTGCTGATATACCTTAAAATAAACAAAAACCAAGCAACCCAATCAAAAAAATGAGCAGAAGTTCTAAACAGACATCTCTCCAAAGAAGAGATACAGATGGCCAACAAGCATATGAAGATGCTTAACATCACTTATTGTTAGAGAAATGCACATCAAAACTATAATGAGATATCACCTCATACCAGTCAAAATGGCCATCAATAAAAAGTTAACAAAATAAATGTTGAAGAGGATGTGGAGAAAAAGGAACTCTCCTACACTGTTGATATGCATGTAAATTCGTGCAGCCATGATGGAAGACAGTCTAGAGGTCCTTAAAAAACTAAAAATAGACTTACCATATGATCCAGCAATCCAGTTCTTGGGTATATATCCATAGAAAAATATAATTCAAATTACACATTCACTCCAATGTTTACATCAGAACTCTTTACAATAGCCAAGACATAGAATCAAACCAATATACATCAACAAATGACTGGATAAAGAAGATGTGCACATATATATTTATAGACTCCATCCTACAAGCCTTGGAGCATCATGCCACACACTCTGCACCCACCACCCACCCCCTGTTCATGTACTTCATTCCCAGAATTCAGAATTCCATCCTGGTAGGAAAGCACTGAAGCATGCAGTGAAGCCTGATATCCTAGAATTAATTATGCAGCTAAATGGTGTGGAGTGGGGAGGGCTGTCAGATAAGCATCATCTGTGGGAATGACAGTAAAGTAGGTTGTTACGTGCTTTTCTGTTTTTGTTTTGTCTTGTTTTTTGAAGTGTTTATTTTCTATTTTGCCTTTTTGTTTTTGTAAAAAGAAAAACTCAAAGACTGAAAGAATACATTTTATATCTGGATTCTTACACATAAAGGTGGCTATTATAATGGGAAATACATATCTATATCTATATAGATATAGATATATGTATTTTTTCAAAGGAATACTACTTAACCATAGAAGAATAAAATAATGTCATTTGCAGTGACATGGATGAACCTGGAGTTTGTCATTCTAAGTGAAACAAGTTAGAAAAAGAAAGAAAAATACTATATGATATCACTTATGTGAAACCAAAAAAAAAAAAAAAAGTACAAAAAATGAACTTATCTACTAAACAGAAACAGACTCACAGACATAGAAAACAAACTTCTGGGTACCAAGGGGTAGAAGTTGTGGGAAGGGATAAATTGAGTATTCAAAATTTTCACCTCCTGGGGAGTGATGATAAAGTTAGCTACCTGGATTGTGGTGGTGGTTTCACTGGTACATACATGTATGAAAATGTATTAAATTGTACAACTGAAATATCTATAGTTTACTGTACAGGAATTATATTACAAAAACTATTAAAATACAATATTAAATCTTAAAAAAAGAAAAGATAATTCACATGGAAAAAGAAAAATACAGTCACATTTTTGTTCTTTGTTATATTAATTCTTCCATTTCTGTTGTAATTTTTTCGGAATAGATATGGACTACCACAATATTCTATAAACCATCAATAATATGTCCCATTAATACAGAAATGAAGTGGTGTCTCTGGAATGCATTACAATTAGTGACAGAGTACACAAGTATGATACGTGTGCAGGAAGGCTATCTACCCATGATATTCATTATTGTTGCACCAGTGTTAGAGAGAAAAAAGAAATCTTTAATTTAGTTTCTTGTTTTGTCTTGGAATGAAGGTGCAAGTCCAAATAAATAGCAACTGCAATAAAGTACCATACCTGTTAGCCTTGAAAAAAGAGTGACAAGAAATAATCTTCTGTATAGGTATAACTTCAGACTGTGAACCTGATCATTCGTTTTGCATGGACAAATTAGTGGCTGAAGTAGAGAATAAAAATAAACTAATAGGTATTATTGAATGGTTGGGAAGTTGTTCAAGAACCTGAAAAGAAAAAAAAAATTCTGTATTGAGGAAAAAAGTCAGGTCTAGAGGCATATGATGCTTTGATAGAGATTTCATTGAATCTGTAGATTGCTTTAGGTAGTATGTTTTTTAAGCAATACTGATTCTTCCAATCTAAGAACTTGGTGAATCTTTCCATCTGTTTATGTCACTTTCAATTACTTTAATCAGTGTCATAATTTTCCAAGTATAGTTCTTTCATCTCCTTGGGTAGATTTATCCCTAAGATTTTATTATTTTTGATGCGATGGTAAATAAGATGGTTTACTTAATTTCTTTTTTTGAAAATTTGTTGCTAGTGTAGAGATATGCAACAGATTTCTTCATACTAATTTTGTATCCTGCAACTTTACCAAATTCATTGATGAGCTCTAGTAGTTTTCTGGTTGCTTCTTTCAGGTTTTTATGTATAATTGTTATGTCATCTGCAAGCAATAACAGTTTTACTTCTCCCTTTCCAATTTGGATTTCTTTTATTTTATTTTCTTCTCTGATTGCTTCATAGGATTTGAATAACTATGTTGAATAAAATGGTGAGAGTCGACATCCTTGTCTTTTTCATTATCTTATATCAAATGCTTTCATCTTTTCACCATTGAGTATAATGTTAGCTGTGGGCTTTTAATATATGGCCTTCATTGTGTTGAGGTGTGTCTGTCTATGCCCACTTTTTGGAGAGTGTTTAGTATAAATTGACTTAAAAGCTTTTGCACAACTAAGAAAACCATCAGCAAAATGATAATAATGTACTGAAATGAGGGAAGATAGTTGCAAATAATCTGAATAATAAGGGATTAATATCCTACATACAATTCAATATTATAAAAACAAGTAACCTGATTTAAAAATGGGTAGAATTGAATACACATTTTTTTCCAAAGTGGAAATGCAGATAAGTCAAAAGGCAACATCACTAATTACCAGGGAAATGCAAATCAAAACCACAGTTAGTTATTACCTTATACCTGTCAGAATGGCTATGATTATAAAGAACACAAATAACAAATATGAGTGAGAATGTGGAAGAGGAAATCATTCCTACATAGTTAGTAGGAATTGAAATTGGTGCAGTCACTGTGGAAAACAGTACAGAGGTTTCTGAAAAAATCTAAAACTAGAACTATCATATGATCCAACAATTTCACTCCTGGGTATATATCCAATAAAATAAAAACAATAATTCAATAAGATGCATGCACCCCAGTGCTCATAGCAGTGTTATTTACAATTGCTGAGATAACGAAGAAACCTGTGTCCATCAACAGACAAATGGATAAAGAAGATGTGGTATTTATATATAAATGCAACACTAATCAGCTATAAAAAATAACAAAGTTTTTCCATTTTTGGCAACATGGATGAGACTCAGAAGGCATTGTGCTAAGTGAAATAAGTCAGAAAGAGAAAGAATAATAATGTATATCACTTTTTATGTGGAATCTAAAAATACAGTAAACTAGTTAATAAAACAAAGAAAAAGATGTAGACTCACAGATATAGAGAACAAAGTAGTAGTTACCAATAGTAAGGAGGTGAGGAGGTCTATATAGGGGTAGGGTTTTTTTTTAAAAAAGGGATATAATGGGGTTATATAAAATCATGTGAGTGAAACTTTTGAAAATTATAAAGCACAATAGAATTTAAATAGTCTTTTATTCAATCAAAAAATTAATAAAAATTAATAACTGCTCATTTCCATTTATCTTAATACTTTTTAAAATAGGAAATGATTTTTGTATGATGACAAAAGTATATATTTCTTTATATGTATGTGTATATCATTTTATCCTTCTTCAAATTGTATAGCATGGTAATGCTTTTCACATATCAAATATCTAAAAATATGAGTGGGACTGATTCTGACAAATTAATTTAATTGATCAATGTATGTATTCCTAATTTTACACCAAATTCCAAAAATTATAACATTGTAATTTTTTGTTATCTGATGTGGTCAGATTCCTAACCTTATTCTTCTCTTTAAGCATGTCTTAACTATTATAATTTTCACTCTATTTCTTTCACAGATTCATGACATTAATTAGAATTAACTTTAGTTTACAGATCAATTTAATGAAAAGTGATATTTTAAAATATTGAGTAGATTAAATTATGTACTACTTTATTAGTATTTTCAATAAAATAAATTTTATTTATATAGTACATAACAAATTATTATATATTTAAAGATTTTTAAATAATTTCTTCCTATTGTAAATTTTATTTTTAGTTTGTAATTGTTTTCTAAATGTTTAAGGCTGATATATAAAAACACGATCATTTTACTTTTATCTTATATATATAAATTGATTAACATATTTACCATCATAATACTCAGCATATTATGTTGGGGTTTAAGTAAGTATCAGGTTTAATTTTTTTCTTTGGTTCTATTTTATTTAATTTTTCATCTTCATTGTACTACTTAGGAATTCCTGTTTAATTTTTTCTTTATGGTATTATTTCATTTTTAATTGAAGTACAGTCAGTTACAATGTCAATTTCTGGTGTATGGCACAATGTCCCAGTCATGCATGCACATATATATATATATATATTCATTTTCATATTCTTATTCATTAGTTATTAAAAGATATTGAATATAGTTCCCTGTGCTATATATAATACATTTGTTTTTTAATCTATTTTTATATATAATATCTAACATTTGCAAAATCTTAAACTCCCAAATTTACCCCTTCTCACACCCTTTCCCCTGGTAACCATAAGAATTTTTCCTATGTCTGTGAGTCTGTTTCTGTTTTGTAGATGAGTCGATTGTGTCTTTTTTCTTTTTCTTTTTGATTCCACATATGAGTGGTATCATATGGTATTTTTTTTTTCTCTCTGGCTTATTTCACTTAGAATGATGATCTCTACACCCATCCACATTGCTGCAAGTGACACTGTTTTCTTCCTTTTTATGACAGAGTAGTATTCCATTGTATAAATATACCACAACTTCTTTATCCAGTCATGTCAATGTACATGTAGGTTGCTTCCATGTTTTGGCTATTATATATAGTGCTGCTGTGAGCATTGGTGAGCATACATCTTTTTCAATTAGAGTTCTCTCCAGATATATATCCAGAAGTGGGTTGCTAGGTCATAGGATAAATCTATTTTTAGTTTTTGTAGAATCTCCATACTTTTTTCCATAATGGTTACTCCAACTACACTCCAGCCAGCAGTGTAAGAGGGTTTCCTTTTCTCCACATCCTCTCCAGCATTTATCATTCATGGACTTTAGAATGATGGATATTCTCACTGGTGTGAGATGATACCTCATTGTAGTTTTGATTTGCATTTCTCTGGTTATTAGCAATATTGAACTTTTTACATGTGCCTATTGTCCACTTGCATGTCTTCATTAAAGAATTGCTTGTTTAGGTTTTCTGCCCATTTTTGGATTGGATTTTTTTTTTGGGGTTATTAAGTTGTTTGTGTTATTTATACATTATTGAAATTAAGCTTTTGTGTCACATCATTTGCAAATATTTTCTTGCATTCTGTAGGTTGTCATTTTGTTTTGATTATGGTTTCCTTTGTTGTGCAAAAGTTTATAAGTTAATTAAGTCACATTTGTTAATTTTTTTATTTTATTTCCATTGCCAGAGTAGAATACCTTAGGAGAATATTGCTAAGATTTATGCAGAGAATGTTTTTCTTATGTTTTCTACTAGGAGATTTATCATGTCTTGTCTTATATTTCACTCTTTAAGCCATTTTGACTTTATTTTTGTGTATGATGTGAATAAAATTTATGTTTATTTTTTAGTACAAAACATCTCCAGTTTATAAGTTTAATGACACTCTATATGATTTTAATCTGGCATTCAATTTATTTCACTGGATATTCATAAGCATTTTTTTGCTTAATTATCAATATTCATAATTGTAATATTAATTCATTTTTCAAAATTGTAAAATAACTCAGTGCCCACAGTCCATATTTTTTTACCTCCCTCTTTATAATATAATTAAGTTAAAATAGACTTGTGGTACAATAAATATCATGGTTACTAAGATGTCACAATTCCCCAGACTTATCTAGCAATTTTACACTATTTGGATATGTACCATGTCACTAAATGTCAATGATTTTCATTAAATTAGGTGCTTCATTGAGATTTTAATCATCTCCTGAGAGAGAATTTTGTTTCTCTAGTGTTTCTTGGTGATTTCTGGCCACTTGTCTGTGTGTGTGTGTGTATGTGTGTGTGTGTGTGTGTGTGTGTGAGTGTCTGTTGATTGCTAGAGTGAACCTATCTGTCTTTGGAAGGAAATTAGATAAATATATGAAAGATAAAAAGAATTTCCCCTTTGTAGCATTTGTTAAGCTGTGCTCTCTTAATCTGATATTGAAGCATAACACAGTCTATTCAAATGCACAGTTACTAAAAGTCCATTAAAATATCATAAAATTATGAAAACAAGACTAGTTTCTATTTTTCATATAATTCTGGTATTCATGACCACTGAAATAATGTCTGCCACTGTTTCATAATCTGTGATTTCTTTTGTGATGGCATGTAAATATTAGCTGACTTTTCAAAAATAATAAAATAAAATAAATTTCAAAATATTTATCTTTTTTTAAGCATGGTCTTGAGATGGGAAGCCCCATAAAAAAGACCATCAGGACCCCCAGGCAAGGCCTCTACTCTTCTGCCAGCACCATCAGGTTCCCTGGCCCAGAGGCTCTACCTCACTTTTTGTCTCCGAAACAGCTTGCTTTTAGGAAAGTGGAATTACCCTTAAAATTCTATTGGTTCCCTGAGCTCACTCCTCATTGGTTATTTCCTTCACTCCTGATTGGTCCATTTCTCTAACTTCTGATTGGTCCATTTGTAGTACTTAATTTGCATGAGCTCACTCCTGATTGGTTATTTCTCTCCCTCCTGATTGGTCCTTTTCTATAAAGCTTGTTCCTAATTAGTCAACTTTTGTTATACCTTATTTGTATATGATGTTGCAAAGTGTAAACTGGCAGCCTATAAAAACCTGTGTAAACCTACAAAGGGGGTCTGGAGCTTGGAGTGTTAACTCCTCTGGGCCCACTGGTGTAATAAACCTGAGTTCTCCAACAATCTGAGTGCTGCTTGGTCTCTTTCCCAGATCCAGATTGTTGTCACAACTGAGCAGTAACACCAAGCTATAACAATTTTTATGCAACATTTCTGGAGACCCCAGTGAGATTCCAACCACACTAGCCCCTTAAGCCACCAGGGTGGTGAAGCAACTGCCTGGAGGTCAGAAACTCTGAAAGCAAACGAGGAGGTGTGCCACCCGACAGTATTCAGACTCCTCCTTTGTGGAGGTGATTCAGTCCCCTGGGCAGCTGTTCCCCAACTGGACTCAGTGGAGGGACATAACAACTCACCAAGAAACAAGGACAACCAAGGTAGGAGCCCCAGGAAGCATCCATATTTAAGCTTGGGTATTCAGGTTCTGTCCAAGTAGACAGAAGAGGAGACTGATCACCTCCTCAAGGCTCCCCATCTGATGGTAGTCCAGACAGGGAGATCAGGTTAGATTAGGGGTGCCCCAGTGATAGGGAGAGGAATGTACAAATAATCTCTTTGTGTTTGTGTGTGTGTGTGGCCTGAAAAACATGCAATCAAGTTAAAGATTATATCTCCACAGCATTCTGCTATGGAGTTCTAGTGAGTCCCAACCTGTGGTTCTGTGGTGACCTCATACAACTCATGGTGCTATCTGCCCCTTGGGGTATTGATTGGAGTCAGCAGTTTATACTGACCCGCCAAAGCTAAGAGGCACCTTCATCCCTCTGAGAGGAGCGGCCAGGCAGATGCAATGAAAACCCTCCCTTTGTCTTGTTTGCAACACCGGCACAGGGTGGCTCCACAGAGAAGGAAAGTGACATACAACAGCCTATGAGTAAACAACCCTCGTGTCCTTTGGAACAAAGATGAGACCATTTGAAAAAGTTTCAGATGTAACCTTGTCACCAGTCCCCCAGAATATCCTGTCACAATGAATAAACCAGCCTCAATACTACCCCTCTTTCTAAAATTAAGACCACAAGACCTGATCCAGAGGGAGCCAACCCAGGACTGGCTGGAACCCTCTTTTGAGGTCCCCTTCACTTTGGTCCATTTATTCTGCTACTGGCTGGCCATCCTGGCCTCATATTTTGTCAATCAGTGTATAAAAAAGACTTTATGCAGGGACCACTAGAGCTCATCCAGGCCTGGAAGAGTCTCAGGGTTACCTACATAACTGGGAACTCCCAACTTGTTGGCAGCACTTGCAGCCAAGCAGATAGATATTAGGCCCAGTGAGGTAGTGAGCTTTTTGAGAACTTCATTGTTTTCAGGAGTGGGAAAAAGATACTGGTGTCACAGAGCTCAGTGCTAAGAGTAGACCCACACCTATAGGTCATAAAATCTGTCAACTAATAATAATAGGATCCTCAAAATCAAAGCCTACATTTCTGAACTGTATGATTAAAAGTTCAAAAAGGGTTTCTCAGGAAACTATGGAATTAAATTGACACCAGAAAAACTGCACAAATCGTGCGAGTCAGAGTGGCCCACCTTTGGAGTGGGATGGCCCCCTGTCAGCTGTTGGGGCCATATACTGGATAATCACCATGCCCCCAGGGCACCACAACCAATTCCATATATTAACTCTTGGCAAAAGTCGCCCAAACCTTGCCTCCATGGGTCTAGGTCTATGTGAATGGTCAGGGACAATATAAGGTCCTTGTGGTCTTGACATTAAAGATGGAAAAGAAAGACACAATGAGGCCAGTCCTTCAGGAGAACACTGAAGAGCTGCCAATGTTATCCATGCCATATGTTCCTCCTGCTTCTGCAGCTCCACCACAGCTGCCTCTACTGGATGGTCCACCACTGCCTGTATTGCCACAGTGGCCCTGGGCTCTGAGCCAGGAGCCCAAGTGGAGGAAACTCTGTTCAGCCCTGGAGGCCATCAAGCCAGCAGTTACCCTCCAGATGCCTCTCTGGGAGACCCAGTAGGCCCAACAGTTTAACAATGATGGCTCTGTACAGCCCGGCCACCCATCCTGTACTACAAGCCTTTCAGTACAATGGATCTCCTGAACTGGAGACACCACATTCCACCGTGTTCAGAAAAAAACCCATGCCATGATTGAGCTCCGAGGGTCCATCTTCCAGACCCACCAGCTGACTTGGGATTTCATTCAACAGCTGCTTCTGACATTTTTCAATACTAAAGAAAGAAAGCAGATCATAACAGAAACTAGAAAATGGCTACAAGAGCAGGCCACAGAGGAAACCATGGATGCAGAGAAATGGGCTGGAATGCAGCCCCAGACGCAAGACCAGAGTGGAACTCTAACTCTCAAGCCAAACAGGAGGCTCTGTGGACATATTGGAGAGCCCTCCTACATGGATTGTGAGCCGGGGCAAAAAAACCAACCAACGTGTCTAAGACTACCATGATCCAAAAGTCAGACAAATCTCCCATGTACTAATGTGAAAGGCAACTTGGGAGCCCACAGAGATGTTAACAATCCAGTGTAAAGGATGCCAAAAAAGGAAATGATCCCATAAACAGAAAAAACAAAACAAAACAAAACAAAACAAAAAAAAACTAGCCGATCAGGCTACACAAAAAGCGGCAAGTCAATTGGGTCATGTCAGAGATCTTGGGGCCATCCCAAAGGTTCAAATAGCACCCAAAATGCTGCCAACATTTCCAGCATACATCCAAGAGGAAAACCCATGGGCTAAAACTAAAGGAGGAACCAGCGGAAATAAATGATGGTGAGTGATGCCTGACAAACAGATATGTATATACCTGAATGATTAGCCCATCAGGTCTTCCTTCAAAAATATGAACTCACCCATCTGGGAAAGACTGCATTAGAGGCCCTGCTGGAACAGTACTATCTAATCACTCAACTTCCAACACTCTGTACCTCAGTCTCACAGTGCTGCCTTATATGTGCTCAGAATAATGCACAACAGGAGTCACCTGGACCAAGATAAATCCAGTGCTATGGCCAGGATCCTTTTAAAGATATGAAAAAGTGTTTTGCAGAAATGGGGCCCAGCAGAGAATACAACTATTTGCTGGTTTTTAATTGTACCTTTTCAGGTTGTGTAAAAGCATACCCAACATGGACTGAGAAAACAAAAGAAGTAACAAAGGCCTTACTCGGAAATTACTCCCAGATTTGGGATGCATTAACCATAGGGTCAGACAATGGACCCACATTTGTGGCCAAAATAATACAACTAGTGGCAAAAACATTAAACATCTGCTGGAATCTACATGAGGCCTACAGGCTCCAGAGTTCATGGAGGATAGAGTGCATGGGCCAGACCCCCAAAAAAGGATATGATAAAGCTTGGTCAAGAAACTCAACTACCTTGGGACTGACACACTGCCCATGGCTCTCCAGTGTGTACTCTATGCCCCTTGGTCCAAGATGGGTTTCTCCCCTTTTGAAATCCTATATGGGAAACCACCTCCTCTGATGATACTAGGAGAAAAATTTAGAAATGTGGAAAGCTTAGAACTTCATAAGCAAATGCAGGGCCTCAAAAAAACTATGTGGAAAGTCCATAGATGAGTAACTGACAGGATCCCAGTCTCACTGGGAGCAATGTTACACCCATATGAACCAGGAAATCAAGTGTGGGTAAAAGATTGGAAAAAGGAGCCCCTCAAACCCACTTGTAGGGGCCCCTACCCAGTTATACTAACCCTTCCAACAGCTCTTAATGTTTTAGGTATCACCCTGTGCATTCATCACACCAGAGTAAAAAGAAAAACACCACCATGAGATGAGGACATCTAGAAAATAAACCAGGAACTCGAGGAGTCACTTAAAATAAGGACCAGAGGTGCCTGCCTCACCGGCCAGAGAACACCAAACCTTGCTCTAGCTACACCCAGAAGCTGGCTAGTCAATGCACCACAGAAGCCTGAGGAACCACCTATCAAGACAGAAAATGAACTGCCACCCTGACTTTATTTTAGTACTGAGTATTGTTGCTATATCACTAGCTGTAGGACCTTACTCCTCAGATGGACATAATACCTAATAACCAGAGCCTTCCCATACCCCTCGTGGCCCATGCTTGATCAAAAAGGGCCATCCAATTAATGCCACTACTCATTGGGCTAGGAATAACAACTGGAGTAGGCACAGGAATAGGAGGAAAAGCCTCATCATCCTACTGTTACCAGCAGTTATCTGCTGAGGTCACTGAAGATGTAAAACAAGTGGCTGAGTCCTTAATGACTCCATAAAACCAGTTGGACTGCCTAGCAACAGTAGTCCTACAGAACAGGAGGGGTTTAGACTTACTCACCGCCGAATATAGGGAACTCTGTCTCTTCCTAAATGAAAAATGCTGTTTCTATGTAAATCAATCAGGAATTGTCAGAAATATGGTCCAACAACTACGAGATCGAGCTGAACACAGAAACCAGGAATTAGCAAATTCCTGGGCACAATGGAGTAACCTCTGGATTTGGGCCTCCTGGCTCCTCCTGCTAGCAGGCCTCCTCCTTATGATCCTTCTAGCACTGCTGTTTGGTCCCTGCATCCTTAATCTCATTACCCATTTCATTAGCTCACAAATAGAGTCACTAAAGCTACAGCTATTAGTTACCCAGTACAGGCCCCTGGACCAGGAAGAGCCCAATGATAAATAAGGGGCACCACTCTAAAGGTTGATGCTCACTACAGATGTTAAAGAGAGCATCAAAAGGGGGGAATGAGATGTGAAGGCCCATAAAAAGACAAGCAGGACTCCCAGGTAGGGCCTCTATTCTCCTGCCAACACCATCTGGTTCCCTGGCCCAGAGGATCTATCTCACTTTTTGCCTCTGAAACAGCTTACTTCTAGGAAAGTGTAATTTACCCCTAAAATTCTATTGATTCCCTGAGCTCACTCCTCATTGGCTATTTCTTTCACCCCTGATTGGTCCATTTCCCTAACTTCTGATTGGTCCACTTGTAGTACTTCATTTGCATGGAGCTCACTCCTGATCAGTTTTTTCTC
The DNA here is from genome assembly GCF_009834535.1 of Camelus ferus. Taxonomy (NCBI): domain Eukaryota; kingdom Metazoa; phylum Chordata; class Mammalia; order Artiodactyla; family Camelidae; genus Camelus; species Camelus ferus. The sequence goes on from NC_045709.1 coordinate 61,991,008, forward strand.
TCACTCCTGATTGGCCCATTTCCCTCATTCTTGATTGGTTATTTCTCTCCCTCCTGATTGGTCTATTTCTACAAAGCTTGTTCCTAATTAGTCAAATTATGTTATACCTTATTTGCATATGATGTTGCAAAGTGTAAACTGGCAGCCTATAAAAGCCTGTGTAAACCTACAGAGGGGTCCAGAGCTTGGAGTGTTAACTACTCTGGGCCCGCTGTAACACCGAGCTGTAACACTGAGCTGTAACACGTTTTTCTGCAGCAGTCTATAACTGAATTTTAAATCCATCACTGAGAAAACTTTCTGGATACGTAGTTTTGATGGTGTTTTAAACATATCTTAATATGTGCTTGAATGTGTCTACATAATATTATCAATGATTTATATTGTTCTAGAACTTATTTTTTAACATTTGACTTTCTGAAATTCCATTGAGGAAAAATTATAAATACGTCTATTTTCATAGAGCATAATCTTTGAAAAACATTCTTTTTTACCATCTGAGATGCAATACTTCCTCTTTTCTAAGGCATAACTTTTCTTAGCTTAATTTTAGTAAATTTTTTTTTTGTTTTTGTTACATAGCATACTTGAAATAGGGGAAGTTATGCAGACTCTATGTTTGCCAATGAATAGAAGTGACAGTGAGTAGTTTTTTTCTTTCTTATCACTTTTCCCATTGCTCTTAGAATCCTCAATTAGTTGCTAACTTGGAAGGCTTACCTGTTTAACAAGACCTTGATTAATACAATAGTTCTTGATGTAATTTCATGTTACCCTAAACCCAGTATTTATTATATTTCCTGGAACATAATAGTTGGTTAATAAAATCTGTTGCATAAATGAATATATGGATAAGAAATAAATTTAAAAAATTAATAGTTTGTCTAGGGTATATTTATACAGGATCCTCTTTTCTTCTTTATTCATTAGCACATTATTTGAAAGGAAATGTTTTTGCTTTTAATTTGAAGCACCTTTTACTTAAGGAGCCTCAGTATATATATAAATATATGTCCAGATTTTAATAACAAACACTATATTTTTTTCCCTAAATATGGACTTTATATTCTAGGGGAAAAAGTAAACCACATATTTTTTCACTTGTTTTGTCCTGGCTAATTTTACTACTGCTAATAATTACTGTCTCTGAATGGACAGAGATACAAGAAATATTCTTATTCAATATAAGGAATTCTTCATATCAAAATAACATATTATTATTATATTTTATAACTATATACTATTTTTCAGTTAAAAAAATTCCACCTCCATTTTGGGGAAAAAGTAGACAAAATGGGAAACAATATGACTTGAATAAGAACTGCCACTTAGGAAGAAAATCTTCTTAGAAAGAAAGAGAAAGAAATTTAGTACTTTTAGTTCAAATTACTTTTTAAAAACAAGGTTTCTAAAGACAATTTCAAATATTATACATCCTGTTTAGAAACAGTTTCTTCCTTTTGCAATAGAGAACAACAAATTTGGCCCCATATTAGATTAGTTTATTTTACTTTAACCTTTGTATTCTATTGCTTTTGCTGTAAGTTAATCCCTAAAATGATGTTGCATATAGCTTAAAAGTATATATAATTGTCAGTTTCTGGGAACATGGCCTCCCATGCCTGAGAGTTAGACTAAAATATCTTTGTTAAAGCTCACAGAAAGCATCCTGACCAGGCTCACCTATGCTGGCTGCAGGAAGGAAGAATTACCACATCGCCTCTAGAATCTGGCTGGAACCAGGAAATATTTCCAACAACTTATCACATTTCTTTACTTGACTTCCACATCTCACTCTCCCTTTCATTCTATAAAAAACTTAACATCAAATCCTAGGCAAGATGCTTCTTTGGTACACTAGTTCATCATCTTCTCAGGCTGGTGATTTTCCAAATAAAGTTACTATTCCTTTCCCCAACAACTCATCTCTCAATTTATTGACCTGTCACTTGGTAGCATGAACTTGGACTCAGTAACAGATTTGCATTTGCTAAACAACTTATGATGTAATTAAGAAAATAGCAAAGAACAAATTTCTTTTTTATACTACTCTCATAGAAATTGTATATCACATTAGAGAGTGTGGTTAAGGATTTTTATTTTCTGAAGCCAGTATCTGTGAATAAAATTATTTGAACTCTACAGATTCTTCCAGACAAAATCCCTCTACCACCTCAGTTAGTATTTCTAAATTTTTGTATTTTTTGTTTGTGTAATGGAACTAACATCGAATGTCCAAATGTCCAATACATATCACTTACATACATAATATCCACCTTGGTGAATAAACATTTTACTATTTACTTCATTTGCAATCTTTCTTCTTTTGGAGCCTGGTTTCTCTGCTCATTTAGTGGCTTTTAAAAATCCATTATGATGGCACCAAAGTGGCAACGTAATTCCATGGTACTTTCTTATCTTCTGGCTTAGTGCCACAGAGTAAACTGTCTTTGTGCACATATTCAAAGTATCTACAATATACATTTCAATTGGTCTGTATTCAGTCAAATATCCAGCAGTTTTCTGTAATGGATAAGTGTCAAAGTTATTATTCCAGACTATGAATATGGTTTGTTCTCTAATGAGAAAAAAGTGTATGAGTGAAAAAAAATTAACACCTTTAGCATCTTAAAATATCTTAGGTTAACTAGAAGTTATAAATTACTTTTATTTCCCAACTGATATATAAACATATCTTTATTTCTCAATATGTTAATCACATTGAAAATAGCAAATACTTTTATCTGCTGCCATATATGCTCATATATTTCAATAATATATCTCTCATAAATTGCTGGATGTTAATTTTAACTTCCTACTTTTATTTTGATTCTCTATGCTTCTCTAGTTGTAATTGGCAGCTGTAGAATAGAATTAGTTCTGCTGTCTGTGGCACACACTCATTAAGAGAATTATAGAAAATATTAGATATTATAGTTTGTAAATAAGGAAACCAGAAATAATTTAATGTAAACAACTTACAGAGTATGCATATCTCATTTTGGCAAAGTCTTAGATATTTTTTAAAGTATCACTAAAATCTTTGATACAAATTATTGAGCAAATTGACCTAGAACAATTAGTATGGTGCTACAGTTTTCAGGCTTTTCAAGTGCATGAAAGGAATAATAATCTTCTTAAGGAATTGCTATTTTATTGTGTTTAATCTTTAAGATAATAAAACATAATGTGCTCAACAGCAAAATCTGCATATTATGAACACTCTATTTCTTCATACTATCAATAACTATAATTTAAACACACTCTCTATAGTTGAATAAAAGTTTTAAAATTATCTTGATGAAGTGAGAAAATTGTATCTTGTAAAGATAAAAGCAAAATAAATATAAAATATAAAAGAGTTCTCCCGCATGAAATAAGTGACATTTAGCATTGCATCAAATTTAAGTTTTCTTTTTCTTTTACTTTCAAACAGAACAAGATTAGTTTTCAATATGACAGTGTATTCAATTGAATATGTTAAATGTACTGTCTTACAGTGAATACTTACCCATGTTAACAAAAATCACACCTGAGAATTTACAGAACAGTAATGCTTAGGAATGTGATTTTGTCAATAAAAGTAATTCACAATAGCATGAGGGTCTCTCCAGAGGTTTACTGTTTATTTCACCCCAGATAATAAATTATAGAGATTTAGTTACATTCATCAGGAAGCTAAAAACTCAAGGGCATAACTTTCATTATGAGTAAATGTTTGAAAATTTATTACTCATTATTGAAAATTAAAGACTAAATAGATTCATTAAGGATATTAATTACATAGACAATTAACTACTGTTTTTGAATTGCTTAAGATGGTTTCAATAAAATAATTTTAATGAGTATGTTACTGAGTCCATGTTCATACTGATTCTCATATGACAAGCTAATAAAGTGAGAGACAATGTTTTGAGGCAAGTAGCAGTGACTTTTTTTGGAAAGCCAGGAGACAGGAAATGGAAAATTAGGGTCCCAAAGGACCATCTTACCTGAGTTAGAATTCAGGCTTCTTTTATAGTAAAAAAAAGTAGGTGATGTGACTGGTTGCTGAAAATTTTAGTGCTGTCCAGAACCTGGAGGGATGTAATTATCCTTTGTTCCTACAGCTGATCACATAGTTCTAGTGAGGATATTCCTATAAATTTCCAACAAGAGGAATATTAATATCTGTTCTGCAGCCTTTTCTTTGTATTTGAATGAAAAGTGTTATAAAACTATAAAGGTCAAGCCTGGGAGGCAAAGCCTTGAAAATGGGCTATCATGTATATTTCAGGCTATAGGCAACATTATTTTACAAAGGTTCAGAATCAGCATGACTAAACACAGGCAGCAGAGAACAAAGTTTAGAGCTAAATGAATATATCTAATATGGATTCAGGTTTGATTCTCCCTGTTACAAGTATGTGAATGTTGTTGCCATTTCCAAACATAATATGCTAGCATGATCATTCATTAAACATTGGAGAAAATAAACAAAGCTACAAGAAATTTTCAGTTTATATGGGAATTATTTATCTTAATAAATCATTTTCAATCTAGATGTGAATGTTGCTGTTTGAAACACATGCTGCTGCTTTTCATTATGATATTGGTCATTAATACTGGAGGAAGTTTATAATGCTAAAAAAAGAAATCCATTGGAAAATTTAGAAGTGTTTGGAATGAGCACTTCAAAATATTTGCATAATTATGGGTGTCAATTTCTGATTTAAATTTTAAAGTGTATTCAGAAATTTACTTAATATATAATTATATCCACTGAGGTAGCTGACACCTATTTTAAAATAAATATTTTCCACCTACAGCACCTGCCTGACTGATACATTTCATTACAATTAATTCTGTTTAACCAGTTGCAGCTGATAAATAGCACCTCAGATTAGTAAGCAATGAGACAATTTTAGCTTTTTATGTATAAATCTAAAGATTCATTTTGGTTTACAGAATTCCAGTTTTAATGTGTAAAGATTACAACCAGCATAAACTCCCCTGATCATTCCTCCTCAGTGAGCAACAGAATTAATTTATTCTCCAGCATGATTTTTCCTTCTTGGATTTTTATTAGACCCATCATTCTATATATTAACTGCAGCACATTTCATCTTATTCTTTGACAGTATGTCTATTTTTTTCCTATTTTATTATTTACAGATTTCTTATCTATAAGACCGTGGTTAAGTAATTTTATTATTTTGAAATGTAGGAGTCAGAACAACTGTTCCTGAGGGAAACATGAAAGATGCTCACAGATAAATGAAAAAGCCATGTAGACAAGCTTAGTACATCCTGGTACAACAGAAATGTGATGTAATCAAGACTTCTCTTGCTTGGATAAGAAGGTGTATAATGCAGATCATGCTTCTTTTAAATTAATACCATTTAAACCTACAGCTAAATCTAAGTCAGCAAGATATTAATATTTCACATTGAAGAAAGGTAAAACTGAAGTAAAGTATTTTCTAGAAAAAAATTTGATTTATACACTATCACTGGCATAGAACAACAGGTACTTAGATCTCTGTCTCAATCAGATGAAGAAAGATATCATTCTCTAGCAAGATTTTCTAGCAAAGAACAGCAGTTTTTCTGGCTGGTACTGAGAAGGGAACAAGTAGAGGAAAATTGAAATATTTTTATAAAAACATATTATCCTATGAACAAAATGTTTGGTGCAGATTCATCAGTTGTAGCATAACTTTTAATGTGTAATATAAGCAAATTTAATAAATAGATAAATCAGAATCCAATCCATAATTTGTGATATTGTTCTCTGATAAACATTATGTGATTAATTATAGTTATCTGAAGAGCCTTCATATTAAAGTACACAATTAACAATATAAGAATATTTTATAAATATAATTAGTAATGTTTTAAGAAAGCTTTAGACAAAAAGTGAACATAGTCTACTTCCCTATAGTTGACACAAGAAAAATAAATAATTTTTAACACCCTGTAAATTTGATAAACTTTATTTAATGATGAAGCATATGTATCCTAATAAAATAAGTAGGGCTATAAATCTGATTATTTTTAAAATATTTCTTAAGATAAAAATTAGTAGTAAAATGTTTAAATATATATTTTTAAGGTGGGATTGCCCATGAAAGTCATTAGCATGAAAACTAGATTTCAGTGAGTTCAAGTATTAAAAGTAGGGTCTGTTGTCTGCATATCAAGATGAAATTAGCGATATACTATTATAAAAAAGATCCTGCATGTATACATAATAAAATCTGAGGCTAAGTAAAGATATGCATTATATAACTTATTATTCTTATCAGGTCAATAATAGATAATGCTTAAAAATATACTAGACATGGAAATCTATATAGCTATATATAAAAATGGGATATATATATTATATATAAGGTTCACTTATGAAAAACAGAAAACATTCAATCAGGAAGTCATTATTCTTTGAAAATTTATGTCTGAGAAAATATAAATTTATCTAGCTTTCTTTTTTTAACTAAAGTGAAAAAAACATTTTGTGAAATTTTACTTGGGCCAAGTACTAAGTTATTATAAGTCAAAGATTCATGCATATCTACCCCTATCATGCCACACAAAATAATGGCCCCAGTAAAACTGTTATCATTATATTAGTCTGTTTTCCAAAATCTTTTAAAATTAAAGTTTAAGTTTGCAAACATTATAGATTTGCATTCTGTTGTAAGAAATAATACAGAGAGTTCTCATGTTCCCCAGTGATAACAGCTTGCAAAATTATGGTATATCATAGCAAGGATATTGACAATGAAAGGGACAAAATACACAAGGTTTTATTTATCCAAGGAGCATTTATGTGATACTGTGGCATTTTATGACACTTTTATTATGTTTTGCAATTACTTTCAGTAATTGGGTCTCCAATAGAATTATTATTTTTTTCTTTCTTGTAAGTCCAGCTACTTTAGAATTATTGTGTGGATCACAAAATTTTAGACACTTTTCTCTCATAAATGACTTCATAGATTTGATTCTAAATTGAATTTATTGATCAAAAGCTATATTTTGTGATACAAAAATATAATGATATTGGTAGAAGTATGAGTCAAGAAAATAAATCCAAATTCAGACTATATATTACTTTTAGCCATGTAGATCCTGCTCTCCACACAATAAAAGAACTATGAGTAAAAGTAAATCTTAATCAAATTTGGTTTAAATAGACCTAGTATTTTATTTTTCTTAGGTGAAAGTAGGCTTGGATACCTAGATAAGCCCCTTGACAACAAATATCTGAGACTGTCTATACAACTATATTCAGTCATTATTTGCCTACAGTTGACTGCCTCATAATCTTAGCAAAGTTTTTTAAGTTCAATTTTAAATATATCTTCGAGACTTAGAAAGTGTAAAATGGTACATGCCAAATATGTGATATTTAAGGCAGTATTCTCAAAAACCTCAACTACTGAGCTTTATTTATACTGCATTGTCATAACTGTGTCACCTATTAGCTGAGAGATATGTTTTACTTTTTTTAAGCTGAATATATGGTTGTCCTTTAAAAAATTAATGTTCTTTCTTAGGGAAGGAAAATAAAATACATCTTAGGCCATTATTTGTGAATGCCACACAGATCTAGTGTATTGATCTGCCATTGTATATGCTATCTTGGTATAAATCCTTACTTTAAGTCATAATCCCTTCTAGGCAAAGTGAGCAATGAAGATGTGCTGCTAAATTTCTCATTTGGGAAATTTTTCTTTTCTCATGATGCATCAGAGATACTCCTATGTGAGATATGCGTAGTCTAAAGAGCAATATATAAAACATGTTAGAAATTTTTCCTGTCCTGTAAAACATTATTAGTGAATTTACTATGAAAGAATAAGCCAGGGTTTTCTAAAGGGACTTGATACTCAAGGGCTACTTAAGAAAGCTTTCTTTATACTTTATGGACAAGATAATGTCCTATTTACCATGATAACCTTGAATATCAAGATTATATAAGAGATATAATATTTCTATTATTACTAAATATTATTGATTAACATGATGATGGTTATATCTAAATGAGAATAATTATTCCCTCAAAAATAAAATGGACATGATTTATTGCCACTCCAATAAAATCAAGGATTTTTAAGAATTTAAATTACTTGTTTCACATACAAAATTCCCATATGAAAGTATCAAATGGTCAAGTTAAGTCAGAGGATGATATCCTAGATTTTAAAAAAGTGGGAGAAAAAATATTTGGCTTTCTTGACTCCTGATGCATTAAGGACAGTATCTCTATCCAAAAAGACTTGCCCAATAACACATTTTCCAAATATGAGTAGAATTTCAATACTGAGAAACAAAGAGGTATAATAAATGTCCAATATAGAAGAATAGCTATCAAATTCATTCAAGATGGATTTTAGGCTACCATGTTACAAACCATTTTAAATAAAAGGAAAACAAATGACTAGGTACTCGAGCTTAGAGATGTATCTTTTTTCTTTTTCAGTTTAGAGAGATTTCTAACACTGCCTAATTTTGATTGATTTTCAATATACCATTGGTCATTTTGAAGTATCTAAAAATTAAAGTTTCTAAATTTATTCTGCAGGAAGAAAACTGTTAGTGAGAGTATTTTAAAATGAGTCAGGAAAACACTAATTCAATAATCAAGAAATATAATTTACTCTAATGAGTTACAAATGAAAGTAGTAAAAACATATGTACAGTAGGAAAAAAAGACTTTTCTGGACAAATCTATAAATGCTGTGAAAATGCAATGTTTTTAAAGTCTGTAGTGGAGAGACAAGCAAGATGGTGGAGTAGAAGGATGCTTGTAGCTCACCCTCTCCCACAAATATGCCAAAACTCATATCTACAGAATCACTCAGCCAACCAGAGCACCTGTGGAAATCTGACAGAACATCACCCGCTTTGAAAGACAAAGATGCCAAAAAGCTGGTAGTAGAAAAGGAAAAAAGAAAGAAGAAAAAACAAAACACTGTGGGACTGGTCCCAAGGGGAAGGAGATGCAAAGGAGGACTAGTGTTCATTTGCTGGGTCTCCCCCCTCCAACAGAGACACAGGGGTAGCCTCCAAGGCTCAGATCTGCCCTGAGCACCCCTTGACTGACAGAACTAAGTTAAACGGGCACAAAGAGTCTCTGTGATACCCAGCCTGAGACACAAGCTGGCAGGTGGGGACTGGGAGAGGCTGCAAAATTGGATGGAGGACAGGGGTGGCTGCACTGAGGCAGCCCCAGGGGACTTCAGGGTGCTGCGTGCCATGGCTGGGAGGGGATATGTGACAGAACAATCTTGGTCCCCCATGAATTGTGAAAAAAGCAAAGCAACACAGCTGGTGGGCCCTGAGGGTAGGGGCACCATAGCCTTTGTCTCCTCAGACCCACAGCATGATTACTGGCACTTCCTGTGAGAAGAGAGGCAGGGCGCAGCCACAGCCACCACCTCCTCCTGTGCTCAGCACCTGGACAGGGGGGCTGAGACCTGAATCAGCACCCAGGGGCTCCACAACCTCCTAGGCAGGACTGAGACTTGTTTACAGCCCAAGGCAGATAGGATCTTTCTGTCCTGGCACCTCAGAGGACTTGCACCACCAAGACAAATAAGGAGATGAGATTTGGCACAGAACAGGGGTGGGGCTGTTCTGTGGTCTTACCTGAGCCCTACGGAGCAACCACCTGAGACAGAGGGGGCAGCTGCACAAAGCAGCAGAGTGACCGGTGCCAGGAGAGGGCAGGTGGCCACCCACCTTCCTGGCAGGAATGCAGCATGACCACAGTGCTTGGAGAGGGCACGATCCACTCACCTGCCTTGCCCGTGTGCAGCATCTGACTGCATCATTGCTAGGGGGAGTGAACCACCTATACATCAGCCACAGTGCCAGAGAGATATGAGCAATATGAAGAAACAGAGGAACCACTCCCAATTAAAAGATCAAGAGAAATCTCCCGAAATCATGATCAAGGAAATAGACATTGATGGCCTACTAGATCAAGATTTCAAAAAAGAAGTAATCAGAGTATTTAAGGACTAAAAGAAATAGTGTTTAAAGATATAAAATATGTAAAAAATGGAATAGAAAATATAAAGAAGGACTGAGTAGAATTAGTAAACTCATTTGCTGAGATGAGAGCTGACCTAAAGCCTGTGCAATGCAGACTAGATAATTCAGAGGAACAAATAAGTGACCTAGAAGACAGGACAACAGAAAGCACCCAATCAGAACAGCTGAGAGAAAAACAAATAAAAAACAATGAAAAGAATATAAGGGACCTATGGGATAATATAAAGCATGCCAATCTTCAAATAATAGGGATTTCAGAAGGTGAAGAAAGATCAAAGGTGATGTAAAAGGTATTTGAAGATATCATGACTGAAAACTTCCCAAACTTAAGAAGGAATCAGATATCCAAGTAAAGAAGGCTCAGAGGGTCCCAAAACAGGAAGAATCCAAACAGACCTACACCAAGTCATATCATAATCAAGATGGCCAGAATCAAGGATAAAGAAATGATCTTAAAGGCAGCAAGAGAAAAACAAAGGATGAGTTATAAGGAACCCCCATAACGCTTTCAGCTGATTTCCTTACACAAACTCTACAGGCCCAAAGGGAGTGGCAAGATATATTCAAAGTCCTGCATGAAAAAAAGATGCAGCCTAAGATACTCTATCCAGCAAGGCTATCCTTTAGAATAGAAGGAGAGATAAAGAATTTCACAGACAAGCAAAAACTAAGAGTTTAGAAACACTAAACCCATGTTAAAAGAAATATTGAAAGTTCTACTCTAAATAGAAAAGAAGCAAGATGCTATAAAAATGAGAAACTCATAACTGGAAAGGGGATAACTACCATGAATTACAAATAGAATAAACACAAAATTGTAAAAGAAGACATCTAAATCATTAAGAGTGGGAGTGGAAAGCAAGGAAAGCCATGTGGAAAACAGTATGGAGATTCCTCAAAAGACTAAGAATAGACTTACCATATGACCCAGGAATACCACTCCTAGGCATATATACAGAAGGAACCCTTCTTCAAAATGATACCTGCACCTCAATGTTCATAGCAACACTATTTACAGTAGCTAGGACATGGGAACAGCCTAAATGTCCATCAACAAATGACTGGATAAGGAAGAGGTGGTATATTTATACAATGGAATGCTATTCAGCCATAAAAACTAACAACATAAAGCCATTTGCAGCAACATGGATGTTCCTGGAGATTGTCATTGTAAGTAAATTAAGCCAGAAAGAGAATGAAAAATACCATATGACATCACTCATATGTGGAATCTGAAAAAGAAAAAAAAAAAAACATAAATACAAAACAGAAACAGACTCATAGACATAGAATACAAACTTGTGGTTGCCAAGACGGCAGGAGGTAAGAAGGGACAGCTGGGATTTTAAAATGTAGAATAGATAAACAAGATTTTACTGTATATCACAGGGAAATATATACAAGATCTTATGGTAACTTACAGAGAAATAAATGTGACAATGAATATATGTGTGTTCATGTATAATTGAAAAGTTGTGCTCTACAATAGAATTTGACACAACATTGTAAAATGACTATTACTCAATAAAAAATGTTTAAAAAGTAACTAAATAAATAAAACAAAAAATAAAGTCTGTAGTTATTAATTATGCTATTTATCAGCATATATTTGCAGGAAATATTTCACCTTATTATGTGTTTTTGAATATGTAGTGTGAATGGAAAATTTCATTCATTCTCAAGGATTTAACTGTTGTCACTTCCATAAATTTTTGTCAGAAACTGAAGCTGGATATCCTGCCTATCTACCACACAATGATTAGTTCACTTAGTTGTAGTGAAGTTTTTTAGTAGTTATTTGAGCAAATAGCCAAAGTTGAAATTATTCTGATTGAGAACATCTCCAACCATTAGATTGAATGGTTTTGAAATTAGCTTATGCTGGTGATTTTTGCAGATAATATTTCTAAATAGTTTATCTGAAAAGTACATAGAAAAATAGTGCCTATGTGCAAAATTTATATTGCTGTGATGACATTTCAATAACAAAATTTTTACTCCTCTACTAATGTCAAGCTGCTTATATACTGCCTGTTTCAATTGTTAAAGAATATATATAGAATATATATATATATTTCTACAGGAATTTGCAACAGATATATTTTCACTGAGTTCAAACTACAGTTCCAATAATATAAAATAAAAAAAAAAAGTTTTATGTAAGTGTAAAAGAAATTTCTATATTTCAAAATTGATTTGAATGTACAATTAAGGATCTTCTACCTAATTTTCTATTGGCAGTGATTATTCTGCAATATGATAATGAGATAAAAGGAAATATCAATAGAAGAATCTAACAGAATAGTATAAATCCCTCCCAAGTATCGTGTATACTCAATTAAAATAATATGGTTTTGGATAGATATCAATATTTGGCAGTATCTCTCTGTGTTAAAGGATTTTCAAAGATAAAATATGTTATATCTCATTATAGTGAGTACTAAGAGATGAATATTTGCAATCAGTTTTGATGAGCGTTAAAACAAACCTTGAATCTCATCCAAGCAAAATGTTTTTACCAAATGAAAAATTCCATTGATCTTATTAGTAGATCTTTATTACAAAAGCTACTCAATTATAATTATATTTGGTGTTTTTGTTTTGTTTTGTTTTGTTTTTTGGTCAATAGAAATTTGTGGAAATGTGTCATCTTCCTTGTTACATAAATACATATAAATATCTCAAATTTTACATCTTGGCCCACAGAGCCTTCAACTTTCCCTATTCAATCCTTTGGGGGAAAAAAAAGAAGTAAAGAAAATACATTCACACATACACACAACTCCCCCCAAAAGCCAGAACCCCAATCCTACACCTTTCTTTGTCATTGACAGCTTATCATAAATTATCAACTGATGTATTTTTTAATTAGGAAAAGTTTACCTGGCCTTCTAATCAGGTCCAAGCACCTGCAGTCTTTTACAGCAATTACCACATTTGCCATTCATGATTTGTGTAATTTTTGAACATTGTGTCAAACTTAGAATAAAACCTAAACTCTTTCTCATCATCTGTTTGACTTTGATTAACTGTTATCTGTCTACTTTTCTGAACTCCACTTTGAAACATTTGACAACTAACACACAAACACTTTCACATAGCCTTTACATCTTTGTTTTAAACAGTAATTTATCCTTGCCTTAGAACCTGTGCCCTGAACATAGTTTCTGTCTGAATCATTTATCTCCAAATTATTCAACTATCTGGCTCTTTCTCATAATTTAGATCTTGTAAATACTATTAGCTCCTCAGAAAGACTTTATCTGATAACCATATCCAATGCTGCCTATTCCACCAGTCTCTTTAAACATCTCCATATTTTCTTACTGCTGTATAAAATAAATGTTTTATATAGTTATTTATCTATTAACAATTGATTTCTCAATTTTCCTTGTTGAAGTACTTTTTAAGAACAATATATTTTAAAATTAATGAATAAATTAATGTGCCTCACAACTAATTATATTTTCTTAATGTAGGGACCATGAGATACTCTTAACACAGTGACTAATAAACATAACAATATAAAATAAATGACCAATTATATTCTACTTGTTGCTAATACATGAAAGTCATAAATAACACTTTAGTACTTGGGAGTCTAAAAAATAATTTACCTTGAATTTATTCATATATTCATTTTTCATTTATATGAATTCATTTATCTCTTTAAATGTTCTTTTGTACTGTAGTTTTTGTTTTCTTTTTAGTTCATCTTATTTATTAAATCTGTTTTGTCTGCCATAAATATGATGGGAAGATGACAAAAACTCCTGAGAATAAGTTTGTACAAAAATAGAGTTTTGATTTTATTTGCCTATTACTATAGAGTCAAAATCTACTCATGCAAATTTGTAATCTAATATTAATTGTCCTTCCCTATATGAACTTAAGCTTTCCATAATAAGTAGAGTTATAATTGATATTTTACTTTTAATTTAACTACCTCATAATTGTCCTTATTGACCTTCACTCATGGTTTTTTACTAATGATTTATCTAACCTTTCAGCATCGTGATAAATGACCGCAGAATACGCTTTGATTAAATGTGAAATTTGTGCAATAAGAGGAATGCCCTGAGTAAGTGTTAAGAAGACGCCAAAAAAATCTGACACTTAAATTCAAGTCCACTTAATTTTTCCCAATAACCTAGAAAGCCTGAAAAAAATAAAAGCACATATATACAGGAAGTCATCTAGTTATATCTATCAGAAAAAAATAAATAAAAGCCACAGATATTTTACTCCTTTTTTTTTTTTTTTTTTGATTCAAGTATACTCACTTTAAAATGTTGTATCAATTTCTGGTATACAGCATAATGCTTAGGTCATATGTATACATACATATATTCCTTTACACATTATTTTTATTACAGGTTACCACAACATTTTGAATAGAGGTCCTGGGCTATCCAGTAGACACTTGTTTATATATTTTATATATAGTATTTGTATCTGCAAATATCAAACTGCCTATTTATCCCTTCCTACCCTATTTACCCCTGGAAATCATGTTTGTTTTCTATGTCTGTGAGTCTATTTCTGCCTTGTAAATAAATTCATTTGTGTTTGTGTATTTTATTTTTTGTTGGTTTGTTTTACATTCCACATATAAGTGATATCATATGGTAATTTTCTTTCTCTCTCTGGCTTACTTCACTTAGAATAATGATCTCCAGATCCATCTATATAGCTGCAAATGGCTATTATTTTGTTATTTATTATGGCTGAGTAATATTATATATATATATATATATATATATATATATCACAAATTCTTTTTTTATTTAATTTCAATTTTTATTCAAGTACAGTCAATTACAAAGTGTCAGTTTCTGGTGTACAGGACAATGTCCCTGTCCCAGATACACACATATATACTCATTTTCACATTCCTTTCCATTAAATTTTATTACACAACATTGATAATATTTCCCTGTGTTATACAAAATAAGCTTTTGAATCTATTTTTATGTACAGTGGCTAACATACCAAACTACCAAATTTATCCCCTTCCACCTCCATTCCCCGGTAACCATAAGATTGTTTACTAAGTCTGAGAGTCTGTTTCTGTTTTGTAGATGAGTTTATAGTGTCCTGTCTTTTTCTTTCCTTTCCTTTCCTTTCCTTTCCTTTCCTTTCCTTTCCTTTTCTTTTCTTTTCTTTTCTTTCTTTTCTTTTCTTTTCTTTTCTTTTTTCTTTCTTTCTTTCTTTCTTTCTTTCTCTTTCTTTCTTTCTTTCTTTCTTTCTTTCTTTCTTTCTTTCTTTCTTTCTTTCTTTCTTTCTTTCTTTTTAAGATTCCACATATGAGTGATATCATATGGTATTTTTCTTTCTATTTCTGGCTTATTTCACTTAGAATGATGATCTCTAGGTCCATCCATGTTGCTGCAAATGGCATTATTTCTTCTTTTTTATGGCAGAGTAGTATTCTATTGCATAAATATACCACAACTTCTTTATCCAGTCATCTGTTGATGGACATTTAGGTTGCTTCCACATCTTGGCTACTGTATATAGTGCTGCTATGAACTTTGGGGGCATGTATGTTTTTGTATTAGAGTTCCCTCTAGATATATACCTAGAAGTGGGAGTGCTGGATCATATGGTAAGTCTGTTTTTAGTTTTTTGAGAAATCTTCATACAGTTTTCCATAATAAGTGCACAAAACTACATTCCCACCAGCAGTGTAGAAGGATTCCATTGTCTGCACACTCTCTCCAGCATTTGTTTGTGGACTTTTGAATGATGGCCATTCTGACTGGTGTGAGTTGATACCTTATTGCAGTTTTGATTTGCATTTCTTTGATAATTAGTGATATTGAGCATTATTTTGTATGTCTGTTGGCCATTTGTATGACTTAATTGGAGACATGCTTGTTTAGGTCTTCTGCTCATTTTTTTTATTGGGTTGTTTTTGTTGTTGTTAAGTTGTATGAGCTTATAATATATTCTGGAAGTTAAGCCTTTGTCAGTTACATAATTTGCAAATATTTTCTCCCATTCTCTAGGTTGTCATTTTTTGCTTATGATTTCCTTTGCTTTGCAAAAGCTTATGAATTTAATTAGGTCTCAAATTTTTATTTTTGCTTTCATTTCCATTGCCTGGGTAGACTATTTTAGGAGGCCATTGCTAAGATTTAAATCAGAGGATGTTTTGCTTATGTTTTCTTCTAGGAGATTTATTGTGTCTAGTCTTATATTTAAGTATTTAGGCCATTTTGAGTTTATTTTTGTGTATGGAGTGAGTGAGTGTTCTAACTTCATTGATTTTCATGCTGCTATCCAGTTTTCACAATACCACTTGCTGAAGGGACTCTCCTTTCTCCATTGTGTATTCTTGCCTCCTTTGTCAAAGATTAATTAACCATAGGTCTGTGGACTTATCTCTGGGCTATTTATTCTGTCCCATTAATTGATAAGTCTGCTTGTATACCAATACCATGCTGTTTTGTTTACTGTAGCTCTATATTATTGTCTGAAGTCTGGAAGTGTTAATCTTTCAGGCAGCTTCATTCTTTTTTTTCAACAATACTTTGGCAATTCTGGGTCTTTTGTGATTCCATATAAATCTTAGGATAATTTGTTCCAGTTTTGTAAAAGCAGTCCTGGGTAACTTGATAGGTATCACATTAAATCAGTAGATTGCCTTGGGAAGTATGGCCACTTTAACAATATTAATTCTTCCAACCTGTGAGTATAGAATATATTTCCATTTCTTTAAGCCTTCTTTAGTTTTCTTAATAAGTGTTTTGTAGTTCTCCATTTATGCACAACTTCTTTATTCAGTCATCTGTTGATGGACATTTAGATTGTTTCCATGTCTTGACTATTGCAAATAGTGCTGCTATAAACATTGGGGTGCATGTATCTTCTTGAATTAGAGTTCCCTCTGTATATATGCCAAGAAGTGGTATTGCAATATACTATTTTTAAAAACAAATAAAATATTTTATAATATGTAGAATTTTATTTTTAAAGATATATGTGGATTTTGATAAAAATAAAAAGTAAAAAATTATTTCCATAAATAATAGGCATTTAAAATTTAGCTTCCTTATAGACTTTCCAATTAAAATATATGTATAAAAATAATGCTCAGTGTTTTAATATGCCATTATTTTATGTTCAATATATTTTTAAATAAAATGTTATTTTGAAATTTGGATTTAGATTGTCCACTAATGGTAGGAAGTTCAGTTCTACTGTTTTTTAAATATTGATTTCCCCTAAATTAAATCAGCTTAGAGAAATCATGTAAAGTTAAAATGAATATGTGAATTTCAAAGAAATTTTGCATAACTGCCTTTAAGTAAAAATAAACATTTCAACTAATCATATTCTATGTGTTATTAAGATGTTAAAAATTAAGGGGTTTGGGATAATGTTTAATAACGTACAATCTGTGCTAAAAGTCTATTCCACCATCTGTAACCTAAAAGGAAATTAAACTATTACATACTATTAAAACCTATTCCATTTTTGATAATAAATATTATACATGACTTTGTGAATTAAAAATATTTTAAGCCATATCAGTAATCAGAGAATTTCATCAAGGCATTAACCACAACTGCTACCCTGACAGTGAGCAAAAGGAACTCAGGATGTAGACCAGCCAGCAGCCCAACCTCTGCAGCCACCCCCAATATTTCACCCTGAAGGAACTCAGGATGGAAAATAACAGGATACTGGCCCTAAGTATCTAAGTGTTTATCAAAGAAATTATTTCAATGAGCCCAGGCATTTGCAACTTCCCATAGATAGAAAAGTGCTAAAGTATTTAACTTGAGATGTCTGGTTTTCTTTAATTAACAGTAAACTTTTGATGTTCCTTCTACCTGGTCTTTGTCATAAGAACTCTTATATATCTTGGCTCCTCCCCTATCTCTTCAGAACTGTCCTTCAGAGCAATCTGAGAGGCTTTCATTTTGGGCTTAGAGGATTTGAATCCTCAGATATGTCTGCCAAATAAAATGTAATTCAAATTTTAGATTGTGAGTTTTATTTCAGTTGACAGCTTAGACACTCAGGAGAATGACACAGCCCTAATCTTATTCAAAATTCAACTTCATGTAATTCTCTTAGAAGCTGTAGCTTGAGAGATTCTGAATAAGTTTGAACTTTTGTTTATAAATCTATTTCAGACAGCTTGGTATCAAAACTCGGCTTTGTCAAATATTGTGTATGATTTCAGACAAATTACTTAACATTGTGCCTCAATTTCCTCATTTTCTAAATAACAATAATAAGTAAATTACCCTTGTGGTATTGTGAAGAATAGATAAGTTAACATGTAGTTACATAACAAGTAATATAAATAATTACTCTTTTAGGTATTACTAGTTTAATTCAATAATTGATAATTTTTTCTAATTCAAGATGCCAAGTTTCAAATACGTCAAAAAGTAATGTACATTTCAACTGATGTTTTCTAACTTGATTAGAAAAAATGGTTTTATTTTTCTGTGAGAAATAAGTGAATGTATATAAATGGAAAACATAGAAGGGGACTGCAATTGCTATCAGCTCCATCAGTGGGATACAGAGCCACCTTGTAAAATTCTGGGCAATGTGCTGAAGAAGGCTATCCAGATATAATATGGTTAAATATAATAAGATATAAAACCATCACAATTACTTCAAGTGAATTACAGAGATTATTTTGCTGATAGTCCCTCTAACAAGGATTGTGCTTAGTGTGAAGAAAAAAAGCTAGAGCCATATATAATTCTTCTCTATATCCTCACATATCACCTAGAGTTAAAAGTTCAGGGACATAATTATTGCATCATTTTCAATTTCTTATTCCATAGAGACAAACTTAAATAAAGAAAACCAGTCACAATGTTCAAAATCTATAAGTTGTCATCTTTTTTTAACATTTTTTATTTATTTATAAACATTTTACAATGTTGTGTCAAATTCCAGTGTTCAGCACAATTTTTCAGTCATTCATGGACATATACAAATGCATTGTCACATTTTTTTCTATGTAAGTTATCATAACATTTTGTGTATATTTCCCTGTGCGATACAGTGTAATCTTGTCTAATCTACAATTTTGAAATCCTAGTCTATCCCTTCCCACCCTCCAACTCCTGGTAACCACAAGTCTGTATTCTCTGTCTGTGAGTCTATATCTGTCCTGTATTTATGCTTTGTTTTTGTTTGTTGGTTTGTTTTTGTTTTTTATATTCCACATATGAGCAATATCATATGGTATTTTTCTTTCTCTTTCTGGCTTACTTCACTTAGAATGACATTTTCCAGGAGTATCCATGTTGCTGCAAATGGCATTATGTTGTAGGTTTTTATGGCTGAGTAGTATTCCATTGTATAAATATACCACCTCTTCTTTATCCAGTCACCTGTTGATGGACATTTAGGCTGTTTCCATGTTTTGGCTATTGTAAATAGTGCTGCTATGAATATTGGGGTGCAGGTGTCATCCTGAAGTAGATTTCCTTCTGGACACAAGCCCAGGAGTGGGATTCCTGGGTCATAAGGTAAGTCTATCCCTAGCCTTCTGAGGAATCTCCACACTGTTTTCCATAGTGGCTGCACCAAACTGCATTCCCACCAGCAGTGTAGGAGGGTTCCCCTTTCTCCACAGCCTCTCCAGCATTTGTCATTTGTGGATTTTTGAATGACGGCTATTCTGATTGCTGTGAGGTGATACCTCATTGTAGTTTTGATTTGCATTTCTCTGATAATTAGTGATATTGAGCATTTTTTCATATGCTTTTTAATCATTTATATGTCTTCCTTGGAGAATTGCTTGTTTAGGTCTTCTGCCCATTTTTGGAATGGGTTGTTTAATTTTTTCTTATGGAGTCGTATGAGCTGCTTATATATTCTGGAGATCAAGCCTTTGTTGGTTTCACTTGCAAAAATTTTTCCCATTCCGAAGGTTTTCTTCTTGTTTTACTTCTGGTTTCCTTTGCTGTGCAGAAACTTGTAAGTTTCATTAGGTCCCATTTGTTTATTCTTGCTTTTAGTTTTCTAGAAGAAAATTTTTTAAATGTATGTCAGATAATGTTTTGCCTATGTTTTCCTCTAGGAGGTTTATTGTATCTAGTCTTATGTTTAAGACTTTAATCCATTTTGAGTTGATTTTTGTATATGGTGTAAAGGAGTGTTCTAGCTTCATTGTTTTACATGCTGCTATCCAGTT
Source organism: Camelus ferus (assembly GCF_009834535.1). Lineage (NCBI taxonomy): Eukaryota > Metazoa > Chordata > Mammalia > Artiodactyla > Camelidae > Camelus > Camelus ferus. Next base: position 62,011,229 of record NC_045709.1, read on the forward strand.
TTCCCAACACCATTTGCTGAAGAGACTGTCTTTATTCCATTGTATATTCTTGCCTCCTTTGTCGAAGATGAGTTGACCAAAAGTTTGCGGGTTCATTTCTGGGCTCTCTATTCTGTTCCATTGGTCTATATGTCTGTTTTAGTACCAATACCATGCTGTCTTGATGACTGTAGCTCTATAGTATTGTCTGAAGTCTCGGAGAGTTATTCCTCCAGCCTCTTTCTTTCTCTTCAGTAATGCTTTGGTAATTCTAGGTCTTTGATGGTTCCATATGAATTATATTATGATTTTTTTCTAGTTCTGTGAAATATGTCCTGGGTAATTGGATAGGGATTGCATTAAATCTGTAGATTGCCTTGGGCAGTGTGAACATTTTAACAATGTTGATTCTTCCAATCCAAGAACATGGAATATCTTTCCATTTTTTAAAGTCTTCTTTAATTTCTTTCATCAATGGTTTATAGTTTTCTGTGTATAATTCTTTCAGCTTCTTGGTTAGATTTACTCCCAGATATTTTATTAATTTGGATGCTATTTTAAAGTGGATTGTTTCTTTACTTTCTTCTTCTGTAGATTTATCATTAGTGTAAAGAAATGCAACTGATTTTTGAACGTTAATTTTGTAACCTGCTACCTTGCTGAATTATTCAAACAGCTCTAGTAGCTTTTGTGTTGACCTTTTAGGGTTTTCTATATATAGTAACGTATCATCAGCATATAATGACACTTTTACATCTTCTTTTCCAATTTGGATCCCTTTTATTTCTTTCTCTTGCCTGACTGCTGTGGCTAGGACTTCCAGGTCTATGTGGAATAGGAGTGGTGATAGTGGGCATCCTTGTCTTGTCCCAGATTTTAGTGGGAAGCTTTTGAGTTTTTCACCATTGAGTACTATGCTGGCTGTAGGTTTGCCATATATAGCTTTTATTATGTAGAGATATGTTCCCTCTATACCCACTTTGGCGAGAGTTCTTATCATAAATGGGTGTTGATTTTATCAAATGCTTTTTCTGCATCTATTGAGGTTATCATGTGGTTTTTGTCCCTTCTCTTGTTGATGTGATGTATTACATTGATTGATTTGCATATGTTGAACCAGCCTTGTGTCCCTGGGATGAACCCCAGTTGGTCATGTTGTATAATCTTTTTTATGTGTTGTTGGATTCTATTTGCTAAAATTTTAGTGAGGATTTTGGCGTATATGTTCATCAGTGATATTGGCCTATAATACTCTTTTTTTGGAGTGTCTTTGCCTGGTTTTGGTATCGGGGTGATGGTAGCTTCATAGAATGAGTTTGGGAGTGTTCCCTCCTTTTCAATCGTCTGGAAGAGTTTGAGAAAGGGTGGTATGACTTCTTCTTTGTATGTTTGGTAGAATTCCCCTGTGAAGCCGTCCGGTCCTGGATTTTTATTTGTAGGGCGTTTTTTAATTGCTATTTCTATTTCCTTTCTAGTGATTGGATTGGTGAAGTGTTCAAATTCTTCTTGATTCAGTTTTGGTGGACAGTATGTTTCCAGAAACTTGTCCATCTCCTCTAGGTTATCCAGTTTGGTTCCATATAGATTTTCATAATATTCTTGTATGATATTCTGTATTTCTATTTTGTTTGTTGTAATTTTTCCATTTTCCTTTCTTATTTTGCTAATTTGTGCTCTCTTTTTTCTTCTTTGTGAGTTTGGCCAGAGGTTTGTCGATTTTATTTACTTTTTCAAAAAAACAGCTTTTGGTTTGGTTGATTTTTTCTATGGTCTTGTTAATCTCTATTGTATTTAATTCCTCTCTGATCTTTATTATTTCCTTCCTTCGGCTGCTTTTTCAGGCTTTTTGTTTTTCTTTTTCTAATTCATTCAGGTGGTGGGTTAAATTGTTTATTTGAGATTTTTCTTCTTTTATGAGGAAGACCTGTATCGCTATAAACCTCCCTCTTAGCACTGCCTTTGCTGTGTCCCATGGGTTTTGAGTGTCTGTGCTTTCATTATCATTTGTCTCAAGGTATTTTTTAATTTCAGCTTTGATTTCCTCATTGATCCATTGTTTTCTCACTAACATTGTTTAATCTCCATCCTTTTCTATTTTTCTCCTTTGTTTCTCTGTTGTTGATTTCCAGTTTCATGGCATTGTGGTTAGTAAAGATGCTTCAGATAATTTCTATCATCTTAAAATTGTTGAGGTATCTTTTGTGCCAAAGTACATGATCGATCCTTGAAAATGTTCCATGTGCACTTGAAAAGAATGTATATCCTATTTTTGGGGGATGTAATGCTCTGAAAATATCCACCAAATCTAGTTTTTCTATTGTAGTATTTAATTTCTCTGTTGCCTTGTTTATTTTCTGTCTGGAAGATCTGTCTAGTGATGTTAATGCAGTGTTAAAATCTCCAACTATGATTGTATTCCCATCAATATCCCCCTTTATCTCTGTTAGTAATTCTTTTATGTGCTTAGGTGCTCCTATATTGGGTGCATATATATTAATGACTGTAATATCCTCATCTTGTATCACTCTTTAATCATAATAAAATGTCCTTCTTTATCTTTCTTTATGGCCTTTGTTTTAAAGTCCATTTTGTCTGAGATCAGTACTGCAACACCTGCTTTTCTGGCTTTTGCATTTGCATGGAATATCCTTTTCCATCCTTTCACCCTCAATCTATATGTGTCTTTCTCCCTAAAGTGGGTCTCTTGTATGCAGCATATTGAAAGTTTTTGCTTTATTATCCAGTCTGCCACTGTATGTCTTTTGACTGGAGCATTTCATCCATTAACATTTAAAGTAATTAATGATAGATGCGTGTTTATTGCCATTTTGAACTTATCTTTGCATTTGAATTGGTATATCCTCTTTGTTCCTTTCTTCTTCCTTTTATGGTTTGGTAATTTTCCTTTGTATTATCATGGATTTTATTTAATTTCTGTGACTCCCTTGTAAATTTTTGGCTTGTGGTTACCCTTTTTTGTAAATGTATCAACCCATTACTATAACTGTTTTTATTAAACTGATAGTAACATGATCTAAAACCCATCCTACTGTTAAAAAAATTTTAAAAAGAAAGAAAAAAGTATTCTATATTTCCCTGCCTCCATCTCCCACTCTCAGTGATTTGTATGTCTTCTTTTATAATTTCATGTTTACTTTACTTGTAATTTATGAGTTATCACCTTTCCAGTTGTGAGTTTCTCATTTCTGTAGCATCCTGCTGCTTTTCTATTTAGAATAGATCTTTCAATATTTCTTTTAGCATGGGTTTAGTGTTGCTAAACTCCTGCAGCTTTTTTTGTCTGTGAAACTCTTTATTTCTCCTTCTATCCTCAAGGATAGCCTTGCTGGTTAAAGGATCCTAGGCTGCATCTTTTTTTTCATTCAGGGTTTTGGATATATCTTGCCACTCCCTTCTGGCCTGTAGTGTTTGTGTAGAGAAATCAGCTGAGAGCCTTACGGGGGTTCCCTTGTAACTTACTCTTTGCTGTTCTCTTGCTGCCTTTAGAATCATTTCTTTATCCTTGACTCTGGCCATCTTGATTATGATATGTCTTTGTGTAGGTCTATTTGGTTTCTTACTGTTTGGGACCCTCTGAACTTCCTGTACTTGGATATCTGTTTCCTTATTTAAGTTTGGGAAGTTTTCAGTCATGATTTCTTCAAAAACCTTTTCAATCCCCTTTGATCTTTCTTCCCCTTCTGGGACCCCTATTATGCTAAGATTGGGACGCTTTATATTATCCCATAGGTCCCTTATGCTATTTTCATTATTTTTTATTTGCTTCTCTTGTAGTTCTTCTGAATGGGTGCTTTCTATTGCCCTGTCTTCTAGATCACTAATTCGTCCCTCTGCATTATCCAGTTGGCTTTGCACAGCTATTAGATCATTCCTCATCTCTGTCAATGGGTTTACCCATTCTACTTGGCTCTTCTTTATAGCTTCAATTTCATTTTTGACATATTTTATATCTCTAAACACTGTCTTTTTTAATTCCTTCAGCAATTTGATCACTCCTTTTTTGAAATCTTAAGCTGGTAGGCTATCGTTGTCTATTTTGTTGATCTTTCTTTCAGGGGATTTCTCTTGTTGTTTTAATTGGGAAAGGTTTTTCTGCTTCTTCATCTTGCTCATACCTGTCTGGCACTGTGGTTTATGAAATATCAGTTGTTTATTTTGGTCCTTAAGGATTTTATCTATCTAATGCCTATTTAGGAATAGAACTCAGGAAAAAAAGAGAGGAAAAATAAGGGAGAGAGAGAAAGAATTTTAAAAGAAGGGAGAAAGAGGATTTGAAAACAGTATATAATGAATAATAGAAGAGCGAATTGAAGCAAAGTATTAATCGGGTTGTGACGTCCTTTTAAAACATTTACCAAAAAAGAGGGGGGAGATGAATATATGTATTTGAAACCTGTGTCTAATCAATAACAGGACATCAAAACCCAAGGGAAATAGAAAGGAATTAAGAAGTAAAAATTAAGAGAGTAATAGAAAGTAGAACAGGTAAAAACAGATTTAAAAAAAGGGGGGGTTGTCGGTGTTCTTCTGGAGTCTGTGTGCTTTTAATGTGAACTCTTTCTGTCTTCATTCTGTTTTGGAAGCTCAGCTTGCTGTCTTCAGAGGCCCTCCATTGGTGCCCTCTTCTGTGCTGCTCCCAGCACCTGTCGGCAAGCAGATCACGCCTCCTCCTAAAACTGGGTCAGGTACAGCTCTCCTCTGCTGTGGGCGGGCGGGTCGCTGCCCCTCCCGATGCCGCAGTCAGATGTTGCAGACTGGCCGGGTAGGAGTGCGGGTCGTGCCCCCTCCCAGCACATCGGTCAGGGACTGTGTTCCTGCCCGAAATGCTCGGGGCCGCTCTCCATCTACCTGCGCCTCCGGTAGCTCCGCTGCTCTGTGCGGCTGCGTGATCCGCCTTGGTCAGCGCTCCGCAGGCAGGCTCAGGGAAGACCGAGGGACAGCCTTGTCCCTGTTCCGAGCCAAAACCCAGCTCCTTGTTTGTCTTTCTGGAGCAAGTTCTCTGACGGACCAGGATGGAAGGATCCTATCTGCCCCTGGCTGCAGGCCCGTCTCAGTCTGGCCTTTGAGGCTGCTAAGCCCTTCGGTGCTGATGCAGGTTTCGCCCCCGCCCCCGCCTTGGTGCTCAGCGCTGGAGGATATGGCGGCTGTGCCTGAGCCCCTCCTCTCTTCCCCCAAAAACTTTCCGCAGGATTTCAGTGATGGGGGTGTGGACCCTTCCCCCGAGAGGACATCAACCTTGCTGTTTTATTGAGGGCCCAGGTTGTTCTGCCCTGTGCACCCACAGCCATGGCGCGTAGCCCCTTGCGTTCCCCCGGCGTTGCCTCCATGCAGCCGCCCCCTTCCTCCGCCCGGCTTGTGTAGCCTGGCCCTTCCCGCCGCTGCTGGCCTGCGCCACAGGCTGAGTGTCAGGGGGACGCTCTGTGCCCGTTTAACCTAGTTCTCTTAGTCAAGGGCTGCTCTGTACTGATAGGAGCCTCGGAGGCTCCCCCTCCATCCCGCTGGCCTCTCAGTTGGAGAGGGGAGACCCAGCGAGTGAGCGCCAGTCCTCCTTTGCTGTTCCCTCCCCGCGGGACCCGTCCAGTGCTGCTTTGCCTTTTGTTCTTTCTTTTTTCCTTTTCTCCTACCAGATTTTTGGCGTCTTTATCTTTTGAAGAGGGCGATGTTCTGTTGGAATTCCGCAGGTGCTCTGGTTGGCTGAGTGGGTCTGTAGATGTGGGTCTTGGTGTATTTGTGGGAGAGGGTGTCCTGTGAGCGTCCTTCTACTCCGCCATCTTCTCCATCCCCAAGTTGTCATCTTGAGATTTCACTATTGTGATAAAATATTTAAAGCATATGATTTTTAGTCAATAACAAACAATAAGATAATAAAGGGATGCCAGTTTGCTGAGCTGGCAAGGTTTCTTTGCCTCGACGGATGATCTGATGCTACCTCTAAACTAGAATTCTGAACAAGATGCCATAAACATTCCCGTAAGTTTAACTAAACTTTAGACAGTCTTCTAACTCTAGGCCCCTGACCTTCATTTTCTTACATCATTTATTTTAGAATACTTGAAACTTTAAGTTTCTTATTTTCCACTTTGAGATGTATGTAAGTCTTCTCCCACCTTCTTGTTATTTTAAAACACAAAAACTTTTTTTTAAGAATATGTGGAGTCATCCTTTTGAGATATAAAATTCAAAGTAGTTAGTGTCCCATATCTCAGTTTCTGTGGGAGACCAGGAGATTAATTTAGCAAGATTGTCTTAAGTAGAGTTGTAAAACTACCTACTGGCATGAAGATGAGAAAGTTTACTTTTCCTTTGGATAAACCCAATTGGTAAGCACAGAAGGCCAAAAAATTATTTCACCTCACCTCTTAAAAAATATCTAGCCCTTCTTATTTTAGTGGAGTTGAGATTACACCAAATTCTGTTCCCTTTCTTCAATGCAACAACCTGTATAAAGTCTCCCTGCCTGTTTAACTTTGTCCAGTACAATATTCATTTGGCACTGGTATTTGGAGATAGAGATTAAAGATTGAAACTTGAATTTTTAACTAGAAATATGCTTATTTTTATAACTTTTTATGTGTCATTTTATTGAGACTCAAAATTTTAAGCTTATCAGTACATTATAAAACAGTATATTCTTTTCCTTACCTTTTGCAGTCTCTCAAGAGAAAATTTAAAGTGGTCTAGGAAAATTAGATTTTCAGATTCAGTGTTATTAGAATCCATTCTGAAGTGTATAGTAAATTCGGATTCAGACACTTCTCTGCACAGCATTATCACCAAGTAATCAAAATACTAAGAAGCATTCACAGACTTTTTTTCTTAACAATTTCATTGTAGTATCTTTGACACCTAAAAATGATATGCATTTTTAGTATACAACTTTTAGAGGGTACAGCTCAGTGATAGAGTGCATGATTAGCATGCATGAGGTCATGGGTTCAATCCCCAGTAATGCCATTAAGATAAATAAATAAATAAATAAATAAATAAATAAATAAATCTATTTATCTCTCCCTATCAAAAATAATCTTAAAATTTAAAAAATATTAAAATATAAAATACACTTGACTTCAGATTAATTTATACATTTTATAAAGATTATCACAATCAAGCCAAATAATTTATCCATTATATCTACATAGTTACCATTTTGTGCATGTGTGTGTGTGAGAGAGAGAGATAAAGAGAAAGAGAGTCATTATCTTAATATGAAAACCCCTTTGGTGTTAGACTTGGGTTTCAAACCTGTCATTTGTGCAAATATGCAAATTTCTTAGATTTATTAAATCAGAAATAAGCCTGATTCTCAGTAAATATAACATATTAAAATCACAGAACTCTACTGCGCAATAAATGCAACTTTCCATATTCTAACTAAAAACTGATTTATTTCTGTCTCTAACCTATATTTTTGCAAGTGACAAGAATTTACCCTATCATATTATAAATTTTCATTGTCACATAATATTTTTTCTCAGGAGTAATTTCAAATTGAACTTCTGGAATATCAAGGTTTTCACTTTTTTCTTATTTTGTGTCTGATTCTACATGGGGACAGAATGTGGTAAGTAGCTTGAGTTGTGCAGTGCTGTGAAACATTCAAGATTGTTCTTCTCTTTCCCATATTGTTCATTTCTCCATTTGATTCAGCATGTCTTAGTTCACTAACAATGAAATCATATAATCATTTATTTGTTCAACAAATTTTTTATTGAATTATGGTCAGTTAACAGTTTTATGTAAATTTCTGGTGTATAAAAAAATTCTTCAGTCATAAATCAATACAAATATAGCTATTTTCACATTTTTTTCACCATGAGTTACTAAAAGATACTGAATATATTTCTCTCTGCTACTCAGTATAAATATTTATACCTATTTTTTATGTACAATTCAGTATTTGCAATTATTGAACTCTCAGTTTATCTGTTCCCAATCCCCCCCATGGCAAACACAGCCTGTATTCTGTGTCTCTGAGTCTTTTTTTGTTTTATATAAGTTCATTTTTCTTTCTCTTTTTTTTTACATTCAACATATGAGTGATATCATATGGTATTTTCCTCTTTTTCTGATTACTTCACTAAAAATGACATTCTCCTGGGCCAATCATGTTGCTGCAAATGACATTATTTTATTAGTATATATGGCTTATTAGTATTCCATTGTATAAACATATCACAAATATCTATTAAGTCATCTGTCAATAGACATTTAGGTTGTTTCCTTGTCTTGGCTATTTTATTTTTTCTACTTTTTAAAATTTTTTATTGATTTATAATGGTTATACAATGTTGTGTCAAATTTCAGTGTAAAGCACAATTTTTAAGTTATACATGAAAATATATATATATTCATTGTCACATTTTATTCTCTGTAACCTAACATAAGAATTAGTGTATATTTCCCTGTGATATACAGTATAATCTTGTTTATCTATTCTACAATTTTGAAATCCCGTTTATCCCTTTGCACCTTCCACCCCCTTGGCTACCATAAGGATGTATTCCATGTCTAAGAGTCTGTACCTGTTTTGTATTTATGGTTTGTTTGTTTGTTTTTATTTTTTTATTTTTTATTATCTTAGATTCCATATATAAATGATCTCATATGGTATATTTCTTTCTCTTTCAGGCTTACTTCACTTAGAATGACATTCTTCAAGAGCATCCATGATGTTGCAAATGGCATTATGCTACAGGTTTTTATGGCTGAGTAGTATTCCATTGTATAAATATACCACCTTTTCTTTATCCAGTCATCTATTGATGGACATTTAGGCTGTTTCCATGTTTTGGCTATTGTAAATAGTGCTGCTATGAAAATCGGGATGCAGGTGTCATCTTGAAGTAGGATTCCTTCTGGATATATGCCCAGGAGCAGGATTCCTGGGTCACATGGTAAGTCTATTCCTAGTATTTTGAGGAATCTACATACCGTTTTCCAGTGTCTGCACCTAACTGCATTCCCGCCAGGAGTGTAGGGGGGTTCCCCATTCTCCATAGCCTCTCCAGCATTTGTCATTTGTGGATTTTTGAATGATGGCCATTCTGATGGTGTGAGGTGATATCTCATTGTATTTTTGATTTGCAATTCTCTGATAATTAGTGCTATGGAGCATTTTCTCATATCCTTATTGATCATTTGTATGTCTTCCTTGGAAAATTGCTACTTTAGGACTTTTGCCCATTTTTGGATGGGGTTGTTTGGTTGTTTCTTATTAAGTCGTATGAGCTGCTTATATATTCTGGATATCAAGCTTTTCTCAGTTTCATTTGCAAAAATTTACTCCCATTCTGTAGGTTGTTGTTTTGTTTTACTTATGGTTTCCTTTGTTATGCAGAAGCTTTTAAGTTTCATTAGGTCCCATTGGTTTATTCTTGCTTTTATTTCTATTGCTTGAGTAGACTGTTCTAGGAGAACATTTTTGAGATATAAGTCAGATAATGTTTTGCCTATATTTTCTTCAAGGAGGTTTAATATATCTTGTCTTATGTTTAAGTCTTTGATCCATTTTGAGTTGATATCTGCGTATGGTGTAAGGGAGTGTTCTAGCTTCATTGTTTTACATGCTGCTATCCAGTTTTCCCAACATGATTTGCTGAAGAGACTGTCTTTATTCCATTGTACATTCTTGCCTCCTTTGTCAAAGTTTAGTTGACCAAAAGTTTGTGGGTTCATTTCTGGGCTCTCTATTCTGTTCCATTGGTCTATATGTCTGTTTTTGTACCAATACCATGCTGTCTTGATGACTGTAGCTCAATAGTATTCTCTGAAGTCAGGGAGAGTTATTCCTCCAGGCTCTTTCTTCTCTTCAGCAATGCTTTGGCAATTCTAGGTCTTTGATGGTTCCATATAAATTTTATTACGATTTGTTCTAGTTCAGTGAAATATGTCCTGAGTAATTGGATTGGGATTGCATTAAATATGTAAATTGCCTTGGGCAGTGTGACCATTTTAACAATATTGATTCTTCCAGTCCAAGAGAATGGGATATCTTTCCATTTTTTAAAGACTTCTTTAATTTCTTTCATCAATGGTTTATAGTTTACTGTGTATACTTCTTTCACCTTCTTGGTTAGATTTATTCCTAGGTATTTTATTACTTTGGGTGTTGGATTAAAGGGGACCATTTCTTTACTTTCTTTGTCTGTTGATTCCTCATTAGTGTAAACAAATGCACCTGATTTTTGAACCTTAATCTTGTAACCTGCTACCTTGCTGAATTCTTCAATCAGCTCTAGTAGTTTTTGTGTGCACCTTTTAGGGTCTTCTATATATAGTAACACGTACTCGGTATATAGTGTCACTTTTACCTCTTCTGTTCCAATTTGCATCCTTTTTATTTCTCTCTTGCCTGATTGCTGTGGCTAGGACTTCCAGGACTATGTTGAATAGGAGTGGTGAGAGTGGACATCCTTATCTTGTCCCAGATTTTAGTGGGAAGATTTTGAGTTTTTCACCATTGAGTACTATGCTGGCTGTAGGTTTGTCATACATAGCTTTTATGATGTTGAGATATGTTCCCTCTATACCCACTTTGGTGAGAGTTTTTATCATAAATGGGTGTTGAATCTTATCAAATGCTTTTCCTGCATCTATTGAGATGATATGTGTTTTTTTGTCCTTTCTCTTGTTGATGTGATGTATTGCATTGATTGATTTGTGTACGTGGAAACACCCTTGTGTCCCTGGGATGAACCCCACTTGGTCATAATGTATAATCTTTTTATATGATGTTGGATTCTAATTACTATAATTTTGGTGATGATTTTTGTATCTATGTTCATCATTATATTGGCCTATAAGACTGTTGTTTGGTAGTGTCTTTGCCTAGTACTGTTATCATGGTAATGGTGGCTTCATAGAATGAGTTTGGGAATATTCCCTCCTTTCCAATATTCTGGAAGAGTTTGAGAAAGACTAGTATGAGTTCTTCCTTTTATGTTTGTTAGAATTCCTGCTGAAGCCATCTGTTCCTGGACTTTTATTTGTAGGGAAGTTTTTATTGGTATTTCAATTTCATTTCTCATGATTGGTTTGTTCAAGTGGTTAGTTTCTTCTCAATTCAGTCTTGGTGGACTGTGTGTTTCCAGAAATTTGTCCATCTCCTCTAGGTTATCCAGTTTGGTTCCATAAGACTTTTCATAATATTATCATGTGATATTCTGTATTTTGATATTATTTGTTGTAGTTTCTCCATTTTCCTTTCTTGTTTTGCTAATTTGTGCTCTCTCTTTTCTCTTCTTTGTGAGATTGGGCAGAGGTTTGTCAATTCTGTTTACTTTTTCAAAAAGCCAGCCTTTCATTTGATTGATTTTTTTATTTTCTTTTTTTTTTTTTTGTAATTTCTATTTTGTTATTTCCTTCCAAATCTTTAGTATTTTCTTCCTTCTGCTGCCTTTTGGATTTTGTGCTCTTCTTTTTTCTAATTCTTTCAGGTGGTATGTTGAATTGTTTATTTGAGATTGTTCTTTCTTGAGGAAGGCCTGTAGTGTTATTAACTTCCCTCTTAGCACTGCCTTTGTTTTGTCCCATAAATTTTTTGTGGTTGTGTTTCCATTTTCATTTGTCTTTAGGTATTTTTTAATTTCAACTTTGACTTCATCATTGAATCATTTGTTTTTTAATAGCATATTGTTTTATCTCCATGCTTTCCTTTTGTTCTCCTTTGTTTGTCTGTTGTTGATTTCTAGTTTCATGGCATTGTGGTCACTCTAAACATGCTAGAGATAAGTTTTATCATCTTAAAATTGTTTTGGCTTCTTTTGTGTACAAGTACATGATCAATCCTAGAAAATGTTCCATATATTCCAAGAATATATATCCTATTTTTTGAGGGTGTAATGCTCAAAAAATATCTACCAAATCTAATTTTTCTATTGTATGATTTAATTTCTCTGCTGCCTTGTTTATTTTCTGTCTGGAAGATCTGTTGAGTGATTGTAATGCGGTGTTAATATCTCCAACTATGATTGTATTCCCACCAGTATATCCCTTTATCTCTGTTAGTAATTGTTTTATGTATTTAGATGGTCTTATATTGGGTGTATATATATTAATGAGTGCAATATCCTCATCTTGTATCTCTTCTTTAATCATTGGAAAATGTCCTTCTTTATCTTTTTTTATGGCCTTTGTTTTAAAGTCTATTTTGTCTGAAATCAGTACTGGAACACCTGCCTTTTTTGGCTTTTCCATGTGCATGGAATATCATTTTCCATCCTTTCACTCTCAATCTATATTTGTCTTTCTCCCTTATGGGTGTCTGTTTTTTTGCAGCATATTGAAAGTTCTTGCTTTATTATCCACTTGGACACTCTATGTCTTTTGACTGGAGCATTTGGTCCACTAAAATTTACAGTAATTAATGAAAGATGTGTGTTTATTGCCATTTTGAACTTATCTTTGCAGTTAATTGGGTATTTCTGCTTTGTTTCTTTCTTCTTCATTTTGTGTTTTTTTCTCTTTTTGTATTATCATGAATTTTATTTAGTTTTTGTGACTCCCTTGTAAGTTTTTGGCTTGTGGTTACCCTTTTTTGTAAGTCTATTAACCCATTACCATAACCGTTTTTATTAAACTGAAAGTAATATTATATCAAATCCATTCTACTGAGAAGAAAAAATTTTAAAAAGAAAGAAAATACTCTATATTTTCTTGCTTCCCTACTCCACTGTTAATGATTTTGATGTCTTCTTCTACAACTTCGTGTTTACTTTATTTGTAATTCATGAGTTATCACCTTTCTGAGTTTTTCACTTCTGTAGCTTCCTGCTTCTTTACTATTTAGAGTAGACCTTTCAATATTTCTTTTAGCATCAGTTTAGTGTTGCTAAACTCTTGTAGCATTTTCTTGTCTGTGAAATTCTTTGTCTCCTTCTATCCTAAAGGATACCCTTGCTGGATAAAGTATCCTAGGCTGCATCTTTTTTTCATTCATGATTTTGAATATATCTTGCCACTCCCTTCTAGCCTGTAGTGTTTGTGTTCAGAAATCAGCTAAGGGTCTTATGGGGCTTCCCTTTTAACTCAGTCTTTGCATTTCTCTTGCTGCCTTAGGATCATTTGTTTATCCTTGACTCTGGCAATCTTGATTATGATATGTCTTGTGGGTCTCTTTGAGTTCTTCCTGTTTGGAACCCTCTGAGCCTCCTGTACTAGACTCATCTGATTCCTTCTTTAAATTTGGAAGTTTTCAGTCATGACTTATTCCAATACCTTTTCAATCCCCTTTGATCTTTCTTCCCATTCTGAGACCCCTGTTATTTGAAGATTAGATGCTTTATATTATCCCATAGTTACCTTATATATTTTTTTAATTTCTCAGCTGTTGTGATTGGGTGCTTCTGTTGTCCATTCTTCTATGTCATTTATTTGTTCCTCTGCATTATCTAGTCTGTTTTGCATGGCCTTTAGATCAGTTATCATCTCAGCCAATGAGTGCACCAATTCTACTTTACTCTATTTTATAGCTTCAATTTCATTTTTGACATATTTTATATCTCTAAACACTATCACTTTTAATTCCTTCAGTACTTTGATCACTCCTTTTTTGAAATCTTGATCTAATAGACCATAAATATGTATTTCATTTATCGTTTTTCAGGGGATTTCTCCTGTTCTTGTTATTGGGAGTTGTTCTTCTGCTTCTTCATCTTGCTCATGTCTCTCTGGCACTGTGTCTTATGGAGTATCAGGTATCTATTGTGGTCCTTAAGGAGTTTATTTGTTTATCTATCTAATGCCTATGTAGGAATAAAACTTAAAAAAGAGAGAGAGTGAATTTTAAAAGAAGGGAGAATAAAATGTTTGAAGCAGTGTATAATCAATTATAAAAGAGAAATTTGAATCTGACTAGCAACCGAGTTGAGACATCTTTTTAAAAACCCTTAAAAATGAAAAAAAGATCAAATAAACAATACTTGAAACCTGTGTATAATCAATAACAGGAGATCAAAATGAAAATTAGTGAACATTAAATCAGGTGTATTATTAAAAATAATAATAATATAGCTACTTTCAAAGAAAAACTTAAAAGGAATTAAAACTAGAAGCTTATTCAATTGTTTAGAAAGTAGAAATTAAAAAGGTAATAGAAAATAGAACAGATTAAAAAATTAAAATAAAAAATTTTTAAAGAAGTGAGGGAAAAAAGATTTGAAAACAGTGTATAATCAATAATAGATGCCTAATTTGAATCAGACTAGCAATTCAGTTGAGACTTCTTTTTATAAACACATAATAAAAAGGAAAAAAGCTCTAGAGAAGATGCCAAGATGGCAGAGTAGTAGGACACCTGTAGCTCACGCTCTCCCACAGATACACCAAGACTCACATCCACAGACCTACTTAGCCAACCAGAGCACCTGTGGAACTCTGACAGAACATTGTCCTCTTCAAAAGACAAAGATGCAAAAAATCTGGTAGGAGAAAGGAAAAAAAGAAAGACAAAAAGGCAAAACAGTGTGGGACGGGTCCCATGGGGAGGGAGCAACAAAGGAAGACTGGTGTTCATTTGCTGAGTCTCCCCCTCCCCAGTGGAGAGGCCAGAAAGATGGAGGGGGAGACTCTGATGTTCGGATCTATATGGAGCAGCCCTTGACTGACAGAACTAAGTTAAACGGGCACAGAGGGTCCCTGAGACACCCGACCTGAGACCCAAGATGGGAAATGGGGGCTGGGACAAGCTGCCCAAGCCAGGCAGAAGACAGGGCCAGCTACACTGAGGCAGCACCGGGGGACTGCAGGGTGCTGTGCAACTTGGATGAGTGGGTGCACAGGGCAGAATAAGCTGGGCCCTCCATAGAACAGCACAGCTGATGTGCCCTGGGGGAAATGGCCCATACCCCCATCTCTGAAAACCCACAGAAGGTTTTTGGCGAGGAGAGGTGGGTCTCAGGTGCAGCCGCCATATCCTCCATTCCTTTGCACCCAGGTGGGGGCTGGGGTGAAACCTGAGTCTGTGCCTGAGGGCTAGGCAGCCTCAAAGGCCAGACAGTGTCTTGTTTGCAGCTCGAGTCAGATAGGATCCTTCTGCCCTGGTGCCTCGCAAAGTTCGCACCACCAGAACAAACAAGGAGCTGAATTTGGGCACAGAGCAGGGGCGAGGCTGTTCCAAGGTCTTCCCGGGGCCCCCCTGCAGAGTGCTGACCCGGGGCAGAGAGCACGTCGGCACGCAACTGTGGAGCAACTGGCGCCGGGAGACAGCGGGTGGTCCCCGACCCCGAGGTGAAGCACACAGCAGCATGGAGACACGGAGCAACTGGCGCCAGAAGACGGCGGGTGCCCCCCCCCGCATTTCTGACAGGAAAGCTGTGCTTGGAGAGGGCGTGATCTCCTTGAGGACAGTCAGTGGGAACAGCTCAGACAAGGGCGCCAATGGAGGGTCTCTGGAAACAGCAAGCTGAGCTCACCAAACAGGGCGAAGGCAGGAAGACGTCTCATTAAGCGCACACAGTCTCCAGGTCTCCAGCACAACCCTCCCCCCATTTTTTTCTTTTAAACTTGTTTTTACCTGTTGTATTTTCTATTACCTTTTTAATTTTTACTTTTTAAACAATTATATATCCTCCCAGTTTTAATTCATTTTAAATTTATTTAAAATTATATTATTATTATTTTAATAAATCCACCACAAGTCATTTTTACCTCTCTTGGTTTTGATCTCCTGTTATTAATTATACACAGGTTTCAAATATATTTTTTCCTCTTTTCTCCTATTTTAAAGCTTTTTAAGAGATGTCTCAACCCGATTACTATTCTGCTTCAACTGACTCTTCAATTATTCATTATACACTGTTTTCAAACCTGTTTTTCTCCTCTTTTTTTTTAAATTCTCTCTTTGTCATATCTTTTTTATCTGTTATATTTTTATTAACTTTTTAATCTCTACTTTCTAAACAATTGTATATGCTTCTAGTTATAATTCCTTTTTAATTTTTTCCTTTAATGTAGGTATATTATTATTAGTTTTTTTTTTAATCCACCTGATTGCATTTTCATTTCTTTTGGTTTTGATGTCCTGCTATTGATTATAAATAGGTTTCAAATACCGTTTTTGGATCTTTTTCCATTTTTTAAGTTTTTTGTTTGTTTTAAAGACATTCAAAATGAATGTTAGTCTGTTTCAAATTATGCTTCTATAATTGATTATACACGGTTTTTAAACTTTTTTTCCCATCTTTTAAAATCTCTTTCTCTCTCTCTCCTTTTCTAATTTTTTAACTTTTATTTCTACATAGGCATTAGAAAGATAAATAAATAAACTACTTTAAGGACCACAATAGATAACTGATACTCTATAAGCCACAGTGCCAGAGAGGTATGAGCAAGATGAAGGAGCAGAGGAACCATTCCCAATTAAAAGAACAAGAGAAATCCCCTGAAACAACCATCAATAAAATATACATCAATAGCCACAAAGATAAAGATTTCAAAAAAGGGGTGATCAAATTTTTGAAGAAACTAAAACAGATAGTGTTTAGAGATATAAAATATGTCAAAAATGAAATTGAAGTTATAAAGAAGAGCCAAGTACAATTCATAAACTCATTGGCTGAAATAAGAAGTGATCTAAAGTCTGTGAAAAGCAGACTAGATAATGCAGAAGAACAAATTAGTGACCTAGAACACAGGGCAACAGAAAGCACCCAATCAGAACAACTGCAAGATAAACAAATAAAAACAAATGAAAGCAACATAAGGGACCTATGGGATAATATTTAGGGTGCTAACATTCACATAATAGTGGTCACAGAAGAGGAAGACAGATGAAAGGGGACTGAAAAGGTTTTTGAAGAAATCATCACTGAAAACTTCCCAAACATAAAGAAGGAATGAGATATCCAAGTACAGGAAGATAAAAGGGTCCCAAACAGGAAGAACTCAAACAGACACACACCCAGGCATAATCAAGATGGCCACAGTCAAGTATAAAGAAATGATCCTAAGGCAGCAAGGGAAAAGCGAAGACTGAGTTAAAAGGGAAGCCCCATAAGACTCTCAGCTGATTTCTCAAAACTAACACTACAGTCCAGAAGGGAGTGGCAAGATATATTCAAAATCATGAATGAAAATAAGATTCAGCCTAGGATACTTTATCAAGCAATGCTATCCTTTAGGATAGAAGGAGACATAAAGAATTTCACAGTCAAGAAAAAACTACAAGAGTTTAGCAAAGTTAAAACCATGCTAAAAGAATTATTGGAAGGTATACTCTAGATAGTAAAGCAGCAGGATCCTACAGAAATGAGAAACTCACAACTTGAAAGTTGATAACTCATGAATTACAAATAAACACAAAATCATAAAAGAAGACTTCAAAATCATTAAGAGTGGGAGAGGGAAACAATAAAATATAGAGTTTTTTTCTTTCTTTTTAAAATATTTTGTTCTCAGTATGATGGGTTCGAGATATAGTAATGGGCTAATAGACTTACAGAAAAGGGTAACTACCAGCCAAAAACTTACAAGGGAGTCACAAAAACTAAATAAAATCCATGATAATACAAACGAAAATTACTAGACGGCAAAAGGAAGAAGAAAGGAACAAAGAGGAAATACCAAGTCAGCTGCAAAGATAAGTTCAAAATGGCAATAAACACACATCTATTATTAAATACTGTAAATGTTAATGGACTAAATACTCCAGTCAAAAGACATAGAGTGGCAGAGCAGTTAATAAAGCAAGAACTTTCAATATGCTGCATACAAGAGACCCACTTTAGGGAGAATGACATATAGATTGTGAGTGAAAGGATGGAAAAGGATATTCCATGCACATAGAAAAGCCAAAAAAGCAGGTGTTGCAGTACTGATTTTAGACAAAATAGACTTTAAAACAAACACCATAAAGAAAGATAAAGAAGGACATTTTATAATGATTAAAGGAGTGATATAAGATGAGGATATTACAGTCATTAATATATATGCACCCAATATAGGATCACCTAAGTACATAAAACAATTACTAATAGACATAAGGGGAGATATTGATGGGAATAAAATTATAGTTGGAGATATTAACACTGCATTAACATCACTAGACAGATCTTCCAGACAGAAAATAAATAAGGCAACAGAAAAATGAAATAATACAATAGAAAATTTAGATTTGGTGGATATTTTCAGAGCATTAAACCATCAAAAAATAGGATATACATTCTTTTCAAGTGCACATGGAACATTATCTAGGATTTATCATGCACTTGGGCACAAAAGAAACCTCAACAATATTAAGAAGTTAGAAATTTTCTCAAGAATCTTTACCGACCACAATGTCATGAAAGTAGAAATCAACAAAAGACGAAGGAGAACAAAAGGAAAGCATAGAGATTAAACAATATGCTATTTAAAAACCAATGAGTCAATGAGGAAATCAAAGCTGAAATTAAAAAATACCTTGAGCCAAATGAAAATGAAAGCACAACCACACAAAATTTATGGGACAAAGCAAAGGAAGTGCTAACAGGGAAGTTTGTAGCAACACAAGCCTTCCTCAAACAAGAATAACAATCTCAATTAAACAATTTAAACCACCAAATAAAAGAACAATAAATAGAGGGAAAAAAAGCCCAAAATGCAGCAGAAGGAAGGAAATTATAATGATCAGGGAGGAAATAAATAAAACAGAGATTTGAAAAATAACATAGAAAAAAATCAATCAAACCAAAAGCTCTCTTTTTGAAAAAGTAAATATAAATGACAAACCTCTTGCCAAACTCACAAATAAAAAAAAAGAACACAAATCAGCAAATTAGGAAAAGAGAATGGAGAAATTGCAACAAATAAAATACAAATAAAGAATATCATACAAAAATATAATGAAAAACTATATGGAACCAAACTGAACAATCTAGAGGAGACGAGCAAGTTTCTGGAAACATACTGCCCACCAAGACTGAATCAGGAAGAAACTGACCACTTGAAAAAACCAATCACTAGAAATGAAATCTAAATACCAATAAAAAAACTCCCTATAAATAAAAGTCCAGGACCAGACGGCTTCAGCGGGGAATTCTAAGAAACATACATAGAGGAACTCATACCAGTCCTTCTCAGACTCTTCCAAAAAATTGAAAAGGAGGGAATAATCCCAAACTCATTCTATGAAGCCACCATTACCATGATACCAAAACCAGGCAAAGACACTACCAAAAATGAGGATTATAGACCAATAAACTGATGAATATAGATACAAAAATCCTCACCAAAATATTACCAAATAGAATCAAACAGCACATAAGAATGATTATACATGATGACCAAGTGCGGTTCATCCCAGGGACACAAGGGTGGTTCCACATATGCAAATCAATCAATGAAATACATCACATCAACAAGAGAAAGGACAAAAAACACATATCATCTCAATAGATGCAGGAAAAGCATTTGATAAGGTTCAACACCCATTTATGATAAAAACTCTCACCAAAGTGGGTATAGAGGGAACATATCTCAACATCATAAAAGCTATGTATGACAAACCTACAGCCAGCATAGTACTCAATGGTGAAAAACTCAAAATCTTCCCACTAAAATCTGGGACAAGACAAGGATGCCCACTCTCACCACTCCTATTCAACATAGTCCTGGAAGTCCTAGCCACAGCAATCAGGCAAGAGAGAAATAAAAGGGACGCAAATTGGAACAGAAGAGGTAAAAGTGACACTATATACCGAGTACATGTTACTATATATAGAAGACCCTAAAAGGTGCACACAAAAACTACTAGAGCTGATCAAAGAATTCAGCAAGGTAGCAGGTTACAAGATTAAGGTTCAAAAATCAGTTGCATTTCTTTACACTAATGATAAATCAACAGACAAAGAAAATAAAGAAACAATCCCCTTTAAAATAGCACCCAAAATAATAAAATACCTAGGAATAAATCTAACCAAGGAGGTGAAAGAAGTATACAAAGAAAACTATAAACCATTGATGAAAGAAATTAAAGAAGTCTTTAAAAAATGGAAAAATATCCCATGCTCTTGGATTGGAAGAATCAATATTGTTAAATTAGTCACAACACTCAAGGCAATTTACATATTTAATGCAATCCCAATCCAATTACTCAGGACATATTTCACTGAACTAGAACAAATCGTAATAAAATTTATATGGAACCATCAAAGACCTAGAATTGCCAAAGCATTACTGAAGAAAAAGAAAGAGGCTGGAGGAATAACTCTCCCTGACTTCAGACAAAACTATAGAGCTACAGTCATCAAGACAGCATGATATTGGTACAAAAACAGACATATAGACCAATGGAACAGAATAAAGAGCCCAGAAATGAACCCGCAATCTTTGGTCAACTAATCTTTGACAAAGGAGGCAAAAATATACAATGGAATAAAGACAGTCTCTTCAGCAAATCATGTTGGGAAAACTGGATAGCAGCATGTAAAACAATGAAGCTAGAACACTCCCTTACACCATACACAGATATCAACTCAAAATGGATCAAAGACTTAAACATACGACAAGATATATTAAACCTCCTTGAAGAAAATATAGGGAAAACATTATCTGACATACATCTCAAAAATATTCTCCTAGAACAGTCTACTCAAGCAATAGAAATAAAAGCAAGAATAAACCAATGGGACCTAATGAAACTTAAAAGCTTCTGCATAACAAAGGAAACCATAAGTAAAACAAAAGACAACCTAGAGAATGGGAAAAACTTTTGGAAACAAAAGCGACTAAGGCTTGATATCCAGAATATATAAGCAGCTCATACGACTTAATAAGAAACAGACAAACAACCAAATCCAAAATGGGCAGAAGACCTAAACCAGCAATTCTCCAATGAAGGCATACAAATGCTCAATATGCATATGATAAAATGCTCAATAGCACTATTTATCAGAGAAATTCAAATCAAAACTACAATAAGGTATCACCTCACAACAGTCAGAATGGCCATCATTCAAATATCCACAAACGACAAATTCTGGAGAGGCTGTGGAGAAAGGGGATCCCTCCTACACTACTGGTGGGAATGCAGTTTGGTGCAGCCACTGTGGAAAACAGTATGGAGATTCCTCAAAATACTAGGAATAGACTTTCTGTATGACCCAGGAATCTGGCTCCTGGGCCTATCCCTACTTCAAAATAACTCCTGCTCCCCAATGGTCATAGCAGCACTATTTACAGTAGCAAAGACATAGAGACAGCCTAAGTGTGCATCAACGGATGACTGGATAATTAAAAAGTGGTATATTTATACAATGGAATACTACTCAGACTTAAAAACCGACAACATAACACCATTTGCAGCAACATGTATGCTTTTGAAGAATGTCATTCTAAGTGAAGTAAGCCAGAAAGAGAAAGAAAGATACCATATGAGATCGCTCATATGAGGAATCTAAAAAAAAAGTAAATGAAATAAAATAAAAGCATAAATACAAAACAAATACAGACTCATAGATATAGAATACAAAGTCATAGTTGCCAAGGGGGTGGAGAATGGGGAGGGATTGAGGGGATTTCAAAATTGTAGAATAGATAAACAAGATTATACTGTATAGAACAGGGAAAATTATACACGATCTTATGGTAGCTTACAGAGAAAAAATTGTGACAATGAATATATATATATATATGTTCATGTATAACTGAAAAATTGTGCTGTACACTGGAATTTGCCACAACATTGTAAAAGGATTAGAAGTCAATAAAAATATCTTATAAAAAAAGATAAAAATCTCAAAAAACAGTATTTGAAACCTTTGTTTAAGCAATAACAGGAGATTAAAAGTAATAGAAATGTAAATGTAATCATGTGGATTTTTTTAAATAATAATATAACTACTATAAAAGAAAAATTTAAAAGGAATTCAAACTAGAAGCATATACAATTGTTTAGATAGTAAAAATTAAAAATGTAATAGAAAATAGAACAGATGAAAAAAGTTAAAATAAAGAGAGTATTTTAAAAGAAGCGAGAAAAAATTTGAATACTGTATAGAATGAATTATAGAAGAGCAAGTTGAAGAAGAATTGCAATCTGGTTGATACGCCTTTTAAAAACCTTTAAAAAAGGAGAAAATTGGAAAAATATATTTGAAACCTGTGTATAATCAACAACAGGAGATGAAAACCAAGAGAAATAAAAATGAAATGATATGGACTTTTAAAAATAATAATAATAGAAATATTTTAAAAGAAAAATTTAAAAGGGATTAATACTGGAAGCGTATATAATTGTTTAAAAATTAAAAATTTTAAAGGTAATAGAAAATAGAACTTGTAAAATCAGGTTAAAAATAAGAGGTGTGTTCTCCTGTAGACTGTGTACTCTCAATGAGAAATCTTTCTGTCTTTGCCCTGTTTCACGATCTCAGCTTGCTGTTTCCAGAGGCCCTCCACTGATGTCCTCATCTGTGCTGCTCCCAGTGCCTGTCGGCAAGCAGATCGTGCCCCCTTCCAACACTGTTTCTGGTGAAGCTCTCCTTCGCTGTGGGCAGGCTGGTCACTCCCACTTCCGATGCTGCAGTTCAATGCTCAGACTGACCAGGCAGGCAGGTAGATCACTCCACTTCCCAAAACTGCTGTTAGGGGCTGTGTTCCTGCCGGAAAGGTGGGGAGGCACCTGCCCTTTCCTGGATCTGGTCGCTCTGCAGCTATATGCCACTGCCTGGTCCACCTCGGGTCCACACTCCTTAAACAGGTTCAGAGAAGACTGTGGAACAGCCCTGCCCCTACTCCATGCGAAATCTCAGCTCCTTGTTTGTCTTGGCGGCGCAACTTCTCTGAGGTCTTAGGGCGGAAGGATCCAATCTGCCTTGGGCTGTGGACAAGTCTCAGTTTGGCCTTTGAGGCTGCTAAGCCCTTAGGTAAGGATTCAAGTTTCGATCCTGCCCCCTTCTGGGTGCTAAGCGCCAGAGGATATGGCGGCTGTGCCTCAGCCCTGCCTCGATTCACCTGAAAACCTTTGGTGACTTTTCAGAGACGGTGGTATGCACCCTTCCCCCCAGGGCACATCAGCCGTGCTGTTTTATGGAGGGCCCAGTTTGTTCTGTCCTGTGCTCCCAATCAACCATGGCGTGCAGCACCCTGTAGTCCCCAGGGATGACTCAGTGCAGCTGCCCCAGTGCTCTGCCCAGCTTGGGCAGCCTTACCCGGCCCCCAGCTGCTGGCTTGAGTCTCAGGCTGGGTGTGGCAGGGACCCTCTGTTCCCATTTAACTTAGTTCTTTGGTCAAGGGATACTCTATATAGATCCAAGCCTCGTAGGCTGCCCCTCTATCCTGCTGGCCTCTCTGTTGTCGAGTGAGAGACCCAATGAACAAGCTCTAGTCCTCCTTTGCCAGTTCCTCCCCATGGGACCAGTCCCATGATATTTTGGGTAGATGTTGGGTAGACTGTTGTGCCTGTGAGTCTGGAATTCAAAGGAGATATCAAATCTAAAGAGGAAATTTGGGAAATCCCAAGTATATAAATTACATTTAAGAAAAACTAGATTAAGTCACCAAAGTGAGTGCAAATAGAAGGAGAAGAGTCTGGGGCTTCGGACTCAGGAGAGAATGAGAAAATGAAGGCACATACAAGTAAGGTATATAGAAAAATTAAGGGGTAGAAATATGGAAGACATCAGTGACCTTGACCAAATCAGGTTTTGTGGAGTAGTGACAAAAATGGTTTAATGAGAATGGACTCAGTGAAGAGTTAGATAAGAAAAATTGAGACATAGGTGGAAATTACATTTCAGTTTTGTTGTAAGAGGAAAAAGAGAAATAGGGTTGTGAACTTATGTAACTACATAAGCCAATTCTGGTAAGTAGAGCATTAAGCAAGAGAGATAAGGAATATGCTTTCCTTCCTGGAGTTCATATTGTAGTGAGATAAGCCACAAAATATACAAATGAATAAATAAACAGTAAGCAATAAATGAAAGAAAGGAAATGATAAATAATTTGGCTCAAATAAAAATTAACCACTCTTATGATTTAATTACCTTCCAAAGAAACAACTTCCAAATACCATCACATTGTGATTAGGGTTTTATTATAAGAGTTTTGAAAATGGGGCACAGATGTTGTATCCATTGCAGTTGTGTAGAAACACTGTCAATGTTATTACCTCATAATATTTAGATCAGAAGTGGATCTGTTCTGGAGGACACTTATTCATAGCTAATTCTCTTACTCACTTCTCAACTTTATTATCCCTCCAACATCATAGTCTTTCACTCAAATCTGAAAAAGGAAAAATATCATTCCCACCATAAATTCCTTCAGTATAATTTGTTCAAGACATTAATGTTGATTTCACCATAATATTTTATTTCCTAAAATTAAATATTAATCCTTTATTAAGGAAAAATATATTTCAAAGTACTTTGAACAATATATGTAGAGTTTAACTGTTAGAGAAATACTCCAAATTTCAGTGAAACATAAAAATACCATTTTTGTTATAGTATAGGCCAAAAAAAAAAAAAAAAGAGAGAGAGAGATTTAACTAATCTAGAAAGAGTGAAAAATAAACGTTAGATTAAATAGAAGAAAATAAACATAATTAGAGTGTATGAAGGTGGCTGGTTACAAACAAATATGTAGTATATCAATATGTTCTTTGTAAACAATCAATAACTAGTTATAATATACAATTACACATTAAAAATGGTCTTATTAATTATCAGAGAAATGTAAGTCAAACCTGCAATAAGGTATAACCTCACAGCAGTCAGAACGGCCATCACTAAAAAGCTCACAAATGATAAATCTGGAGAGGGTGTAGAGAAAAGGGAACTTTCCTATAATGTTGATGGCAGTGTAATTAGGTGAAGTTATACAGAAAAAAGTATGGAGATTCCTTTCAAAACTGAAAATATACTTACCCTATGATTCAATAATTCAACCCCTGGGCATGTATATGGATAAAATGCTAACTCAGAAATATACATGCACTCCAATGTACACAAAAACACTATTTACAATAGTCAAGACATGGAAGCAAGCTAAATGTCCATTGACAGATGACTGGATAAAGAAGTTGTGGTATATATATATACATACACAATGGAATACTACTAAGTCATAAATATAAAATAATTTCATTTTTGGCAACATGGATGGACTTCAAGATTGTCATACTAAGTGAAATAAGCCAGAAATACAAAAAATAATTACCATGTGATATCACTTATATGTGGAATCTAAAAAAAAAGAAAAAGGACACAAACTTATTTAAAAGACAGAGAGAATCACAGACATAGAAAACAAATTTGTGGTTATCAGAGGGGAAAGGAATAGGGAGGAAGAAATTAGGAGTTCAGGATTTGTAAATACTAACTACTATATATAAAATAGGTAAATAACAAGGTCCTACTGTATAGCACAGGGTAATATATTCAATACCTTGCGATGGCTTATAATGAGAAAATTATATTTATATATATGTATACACACACACATATACATGTATAAATTAGTCACTATGCTGTACATCAAGAATTAACACACACACAATAAGAATTAACACAACATTGTAAATCAACTACGATTTTTTAAAAATAAGATGAACATGAAACAATGAAAAAAGGATGTACTATTGCATTCCTATTAGAAATAATAATTAACAATGGAAAAGTGGATAGTCTCAAGAGATCTGAAAATTATTAATGTAGGAAATCAAAATGCCTAATAAAAGTGACAGTAGAGTGCAGTACAGAGTGATGAAATAACATAGGACTGAGATATGAGCATTACTTCACTATTTTGTCCATGAAACATATTTATTGGGCATTTCCTATGTGCCATGCACTGTACTAGACACTGTATGTCTAGACACAATAAAGCATGCAACATCAATGAACCAAATACACAATAAAATATACGGCAAATTTGAAGAGTACCTGGAACATAAAATGTATTATATGAGTGCTTGATAAAAAAAATAGTATTTCTACCACACTCTTCTTTAGATAGTGACACATCTCTATGTTCTTTTCATAGCCAAACTTCTTGAATGAATTGGCCACAATCACTGTCCTTATTTACTCCTGTTACACTGATTTTTCCATTTTGTTGAAACAGCTCCTTCTAAAGTTTCAAATGACTTTTATTTGTTAAGCCATAAATATTTTTCAGTTTTATTAACACAAACTCTTACCAGAATTTGTTGACTCCCCTTTCTTCCTTGGATTCTTCAGTATGATACTTTCTTGATTTATCTTCCTTTCTGGCCACTGATTCTTTATCTCTTTTCTCAAGGTTTAGCCCAATCCCAATTCCTTTCTTCTTAAACTGATATTATCCCAGCCTGTGGCTTTAGTTACAATCTAGAAGTGATTTAAAAGATTGCTTCTTCAGTTTAGATTTTTTATCTGACTCCAGACTCATATACCCTCTACCTACTTGTCATCTCCACATTAGAATATTTCATACAGATATTAACCTAAAATGCCAAAAACAGAATTTCTTGCTCTTTCTCACAAACCTAGTTCACTCTATTTCAGTATTACTAACAGATTCCAAATAGCTGCTCAATTCAGAAAACTGGGCATTATCATTGACCATTGACTTCTTTAGAGTTCTTATTTACATATTCAAAATCTCTCAAGTGGATTCACTTGTTTCCATCCCTTTCCAATTAATCTCTAATATTCCAACGTTAGAATATTTACCCCAATCCAATAATCTTTCATCTGTATTACTATAATAATCTCTTAATTTTTTCCCTTTAAATTTACTTCTGGAATAAAGTGGGAAAAGTCACCTTTTAAATAACAAATCTACTGAAATCCTCAAGTAGGCCTCTTGTCTCTCTTTACTACTCAGTCTAATAACCTGCCACTTTCCCCTTATGTGTTCCAGTCACATCAGGCTTCTTCATATCATTAAACATGTCATGTTAACTGTACTCTCAGCACCATCACGTAGACTGTTTCTTTTGCCTGACACATTCTGTCCTCTTATTATTTTCCTTTTTACCTAGTTAACTTTTATTTATCTTTCATATCTTACTTAAACACTTATTTATTTAGAGAAGCCTTACCTGAAACCTAGAGTAAGTAAAGCCTTTCTTAAAATTATTCAGTAGTTCTTTATACTCTTCTTTTGAAATATTGACTGTAGTTATCATGTAATCTAATCATGTACAGCAATTGTAATTATACACAACAATCATGTAATGATCTGTGTGATTATTGGTTTATATCTCTCATGAATTTGATCGTATTTATACAGTACCCTTTTATCTATATGCATAGTGGCTGTCACATAGGGGATGATAAGTGCATATTCATCAAGACAGATAATACATATATATTTATTGAGTACTCAACTCTTGCAGAGCCTACCAGCAGTTTGTGAAAATCAATTCTTTTCTTCCTGGAAACATACCTAGATGACATGTCTCAGCCCTCTTTGCATCTGAATGAGGTCTTATTACTGAGTTTAAACTTGATCTGACCATCACATGACAGGGCAATAAATTAGAAGATGAGGTGTTGAGGCAAGGAATAGTGACTTTATTTGGAAAGCTGGCAGACCAAGAAGATGGCAGACTAGTGTCTTGGAGAACCATCCTACCCCAGCCAGAATACAGGCTCCTTTTATCCAAAAAAAGAGGGGGGTGTTGTTGGTTGTTGCAAACTTCTTGGTGTAGGAATTCTTTGTTCTTGCAGCTGTCCACATTGGTCAGCTCATGGTGCTCCTGCAAAACCTCCAACAAAACAAATGTTATTCTCTATTCTGCAACTTGTTATCTTTAAGTGAGTGCAGAGCTAGCAAGACTAAGCCTAGAAAACAGGGCACAATTTTAAAGACAAAGGAACAGATCTAACATGGAGTCAGATTTATTCTTTACTATTACATTGTGATTGGGTTCTAGCCAATGGAATATGAACAGAGTGATATGTGCCACTTCTGTACACAATCCCCCATGACAACTACCTATGATCTTTTATTTCTCTCCTATGATTGTGACAGTGACCTTGGAAACTATATTCTGAAATGACAGAGATTCAATTAGCCAGAATCCCTGAATGGTTTAGTAAAATAAAGATCTACCTGCCTAAGTGGAATCACCTTTTACTATCTTGTGAGCAAGAAATAAATTTATTTTGCTGAAAAAATATATAATTAAAAATCCCAACATCCAGAAAAAGGAATATAGCAAGTATGTGGCAGATTTCCAGGATGCAAACTCTAAATATTTTTCTAAAGGAAGAAACAAACTTGTATACCCAAAGTAGTCTATAATAGTATTTAATATGAAATCTTATACTAAAATGAATTCATTTATAATAAATTGATTCATAAAAATCAAAATATCTAAAACTAAAGGCAATGATAAAAATATTTTCCAAATTTAATTGTAATATTACAATTTAGACTGCTAGTATTAGGGGATAACATTTTTCAAAGTAAAATAAGAATTATTTGAATTCTATTGAAGTATTTCAAAATCATGTAAGGATATTAAAATAGTGAAAATTATTTTTTAAAAATTGTGATCTGTCAGATATGAAATTGGATTTTGGTATGAATATCTCTTGACTGCAAAGCCAGATATTAGCTCAAAGTCAAGCAAGAAAATCATTTTAGAAGTAAAATGTATTTTATATATTGCTATTCAAATATCTGTATATAAGGGAAAACAGCCTCATAGATGCACAATGTAAGTAAGCTGGAACAAATTGTGCTCATCTAAATTTTGTGGGAAAATTTATTGAGACTGATATGTAGAATAGCAGCTTATGTAAGTAACAGAATTTCTGTGAATAATATCATCCTTCAAAAAACAGTTTAATTTGAAGATGAATACCTACGTTTTACCACCACCACCTGGATATTTCTGCCTTGCCTATGCTAACAGTCTTAAGCTTCAAGGAAATATACTAATGAAGGATCATGCTGTGACAATCTGCTAATTAAGCTACTCCATGCAGACCAATTTTTTTTCATTTTTTCATTTTTATTGAGTAATAATCATTTTACAATGTGTCATATTCTAGTGTACAGCACAATTTTCAGTTATACATGAACATATATATATTCATTGTCACCTTTTTTTCACTATGAGCTAACACAAGATCTTGTATATATTTCCCTGTGATATACAGTATGATCTTGTTTATCTATTCTGCATTTTAAAATCCCAGTCTGTCCCTTCCAACCTCCCATCTCCTTGGCAATCACAAGTTTGTATTCTATGTCTACGAGTCTGTTTCTGTTTTGTATTTTTTTTTTTTTTTTTAGATTCTACATATGAGCGATCTCATATGGTATTTTTCTTTCTCTTTCTGGCTTACTTCACTTAGAATGACATTCTCCAGGAACATCCATGTTGCTGAAAATGGCGTTATGTTGTCAGTTTTTCTGGCTGAATAGTATTCCATCATATAAATATACCACATCATCTTTATTCAGTCATCTGTTGATGGACATTTAGGCTGTTTCCATGTCTTGACTATTGTAAATAGTGCTTCTATGAACATTGGGATGCAGGTGTCATTTTGAAGTAGGGTTCCTTCTGGATATATGACCAGGAATGGGGTTCCTGGGTCATATGGTAAGTCTATTCTTAGTCTTTTGAGGAATCTCCATACTGTTTTGCACAGTGGCTTTCCTTGCTTCCCTCTCCCACTCTTAATGATTTAGATGTCTAGATAAAAACAAAGAGTAAGTTACAAGGGAACCCCCATTAGGCTCTCAGCTGATTCCTCTACACAAACACTATAGGCCAGAAGGGAGTGGCAAGATATATTCAAAGTTCTGAATGAAAAAAAGATGAAGCCTAGGATACTCTATCCAGCAAGGCTATCCTTTAGAATAGAAAGAGAGATAAAGAACATCACAGACAAGCAAAAACTAAAACAGTTTAGCAACACTAAACCCATGCTATAAGAAATATTGAAAGGTCTACTCTAAATAGAAAAGAAGCAGGATGCTACAAAACTGAGAAACTCATAACTGGAAAGGAGATAACTGCCATGAATTACAAAAAGAATAAATACAAATTTGTAAAAAAAAATTATTTTAAATGTATGTGTCTTTGCCTATGAATACATGATTTCTGTTTTTCTTCTGTCTCATCAAGCTAAAGTATAGATCCACACATACATAATCTAGATGACTCAGAATAATCTAAACCTGTTTTTAGCTTTCCATTTATAAGCTTCTCTATGGCATTATATTTTTAATTAAATTTGCTAATAAGCACCTGAACATCTTTTTTACCTTAGGATTAGTGAAGCTTATTTTAACAATGTGCAAAAGTGATAGCTGCTATCTTTCCATTCTTATTTATTTTGTTTATGAAGTAATGTATGAGAAGCCCATTTTCTTATATCTCTCTATTTTAATGCAAACAAATCAGCAAGGAAAAAAATTGCATTTACACTAACCTAATTTTAGCAAATAACTGAACAAAAAACCTTCAGTAGTATTTCTTCTTTTAAACTTAAAAAAAACTGAGATTTTAAAATAGTGAACTTTCTGGATATTCAGGGTCTAGAAAATATTCAATATATATAAGACAAATAAATAATTTTGCCAAAATCTAAACCAGTGTGCTCAAAATTTTGACAGAGTTGCATACTAAGAAATCTAGTTCACACCTAAAGATATATACAATAGCACTTCTCTAAAGTATAACAAAACTTACTACTGTGTTTCATTATAACTGGCTCAGAAAACTGGAACAAATAAACTGACCACGATTTGAGTGACTTGAGTGAACATTTGCTTATTAGATCCAACTAAGGATACTTTCCTGATGAATGGTAAGTAAAGACATAAAAGTTCATTTTAATTTATTCAATGTGCTCGTTTCAGCACTTAGCACAACCAAAATTGAATCCCTTTCTGAAAATGTATTTAAAAATCTTTATTACTCACACCGGCAACTTAGTAAATTTAGCTGTCATGTGTTCTCTTGCTTGGCAAGTTAATAGACTCTGATATGTAATTATTAGTATTAGTGGTACTGGTAGCAATACTTTAGCTCTGATCTTTGTTTTATTCTTAGAAGTCTATCAGTCCCACCAAAAATTTTTGTTGACCTCACTTACTGTTGCCAGTATTGCTGGACTTCTAGACAGAAGCAGTATGCTTATATATGCTCTTTGGTGCTCAGTCTTTGTCTTTCAGTGAACTTGTACTGTGGGTGAGAATTTCAGTGGTGAATAGTTGAGATCTGATTTCTTAACTCTCACTAAGTTTATTTCATTTATTGAGATTGCTTGAGGTATTCTAACTCTGAGATACTATAGCTCATGACATTTTATAATTTTGAACATCAGACATGTCATGAGATTTCAGTCTTACAATTTTCCTTTTTATTATTTTTTTGTAATTGCTTTAGAAAAGAGAGTCTATTACTCTCTCTTCTAGGGCATTTTTAAGTTTGTCTTTTGGCAGAAGAAAATTCATTTCTTGATGTGTTGTGTGGTGAACATTGCAATTTTGAAACAGTTATCACCTCAATTCTCTCTATGGGGGCTATTTTATTTCCACAACTGTCTATCTTTTTAATTGACTTTAAAACCTGTCATTTTGTCAACACTCTATAAATATCTACTTCAGGTCCATATGATATTAAGTAGGAAAAAATAACTAAATAGATTATAATACCTCTTAAATTTCATGGTAGTGCTAATGCTAGTTATAAGTTTATAGAAATTTCTATATGTTTATGTAATGTTATAAAT
Source organism: Camelus ferus (assembly GCF_009834535.1). Taxonomy (NCBI): domain Eukaryota; kingdom Metazoa; phylum Chordata; class Mammalia; order Artiodactyla; family Camelidae; genus Camelus; species Camelus ferus. The sequence goes on from NC_045709.1 coordinate 62,042,893, forward strand.
ATTCATATATTTTTTAAAGAGAACAAAAATATTTCTAAAGATTTCAAAGAATTACTAAGTTTAAAGCATTTGGCTTCTAAAAAAAACTGACTGAGTCTTCATCTATGAGAAAAATCTAAAACAAAAATGAAAGTTCAGCTGTAATTAAGGTAAAAACCTTGGTTATCTCTTGAGACTTAGTGATAGTAAGAGATGAAATTCATTGATTAAAAATTGTTGTATTATGTAAAAAGCTGTATAATATTTATATTTTTTATCTAAATAAGATGAATCATTCAAAGTTACTGTTCTGTCTTTTCCATGATTTTATCATAGTGTAAAATGTCAGCTTAATATTTTACTTGAATTTCTCATAGAAAAAAATAAAATAAAAATTCTAAATATTTTATTCAAAATAATATATTTCTTTAATAAATATTTAGGGTTTTAAAAATGTAAACATTAAATTATAATAATGATATGTCACTGATTATACTTTTATTTAAGGGATACTTCAATTTCTAAGGTCACTAATATATTTTGACATCTTGAAAGTTTTTAAAACATTTTTATTTCTAAAAACACTGTAAAGACATCATAATTTCTCAAAGAATGAAAACAAATATATTATGTTTACTTATTTCCATATTATATACTTATATATTATTTTTTACTTATAATCTGATAATATCCTTGTATATAACAGACATATTTATTGTATATAAAGCTGAAATCAGAATAGTAAAATTTATGGAATTTTGAACATTATTTTAGTAAGATTAATTGTATTTAAGTCAAAATGGAAAGCTTTCAGTTACATTTTATTCTGAAAGTTTCCAGGATGACTCTATCTGTATGTTTAAATATATACAATATTCTGACAGAAATTAGAGGGTTTATACCTCTTACCAAACACAAGTTCATGTGTCTGATGCATAATGAGGTCAAACAAACTAAAATGTCAGAGTTTGGAGTAGAGCAGTGTTTATTGCAGGACTGAGCAAGGAGGATGTGGTGGCCCACACCCAGGATAAACCTGAACTCTTCAAAGTATTTTAGCAAAGAATATTAAAGAGCAGGTGTGAGGGGGGTTTGCCAGGTATTTGATCAGCTCATGAACATTTCTTTGATTGGTTGATGCTGAGTAACTGGGTAATCAACACTATCAATCCCTAGGTGCCAGAAAGTCTGAGGGCCATACATTCAGAATCACCAAGTAGTTAATTTCTTACACTTCATGGTTGTTTATAGCATCTGAAAAACTCAGGACATATGCGTGAGATACTATATCTAGGTATTTCAGAGAGAAGCTACAGCAGATGACATAGGGGAAGTCTCTGTCCCAGGAAGGCTCCCTAGGGTCCTGCTCAGTTATATATAGCTAAAGGGAAATTATAAACATGGGCTTTATAGTGTCGTCCCTTTATATACTTCTTTCTTTGCTTCCAAATCTTTTAAGTGTAACTGGAAGAATTATTCACTACAGGAAGCTCTAAAGTTTTTAATTTTTTATGATTTTGTATAATACAATTTTAATTGTTTTATGGTAACTCTGATTAATAAGTAACCAACCAAGACAATCCAACTATTTCTTTTTTGAGCAGTGTGAACTGATAATTCATTTTGATATTGATTTTACTAAATTTATGCCCCACACTGAACTGTTCAAATATCTTTACACCATATTACTTTTGTTATATTTTGGACATGATTTGCTCTTTCACCTTATTGAAGGAGGGATCTTAAACTTAAAAAATTTATTTAGTATTCCCTATATTTCAATTAATTTAAAATTATTTAAGGAGTCTTTTTTTTTTGAGGGGGTCCAACTAAGAATAGTAATAAGCCTGACAAATCTAAAGGAAATTTATTCTCTTTGTAATAGGGAAGAACAGATATGATGCCATATTCGATATGTTCCTTTAGTTTTAACCCTGAGCTCTGTTTCTTGTACTTAGTCATATTGGTTCTGCATCTTTTGTAAAATAATACTGCATATAGTCTGGAATATACAGGATAGACCTTTCTCAAGGCTCTGACCTTTATGGTCATAACACTCTTCTATTCATATAGAAATAAAAAGTTGCAGAATAGAGAATAACATTTCTCTTGTTGGAGGCTTACAGGAACATCATGACCTGACTTATGTGGACAGATGCCAGAACAAAGAATTTCAGCACAAAGAATTTTGTAACAACCAACCACACCCCTTCCTTTTTTAGCATAAAAGGACCCTAAATTTAGTGTGCAAGTTCATCAGACTGTTTTCTATTTTAACAACTAGAGGTGATTTCTGTTTTATACATTTTGTTTGGTTTGTTTATTCTTCCCTTACTCTTCACTAATAGTTTCTGTAACAATTTCAAGAAATATTATAAATAAGTCTTACATAGGCAAGTTGGTTCCCTAGGACATTTGATCCTTATCTTCTTAGTCTTCTGGTTTTCCAAATAAAGTCATTATTTCTTGCCCCAACACCTTGTCTCCAAGTTTATTGGTCTGCCATCCAGCAAGCATAACAAGTTTGAATTTGATAACATCTCTATCTTAATTACACAAAGGTAACTTATTAGTCATGTAACTATGTCTCAGTGAATGCATTCCTTTCATGTTGAGAAAAGCATACTCACATTCACTTAAAAATACTGTTACAATTAATGTCTACAAATTAATTTGTTCTAAGATAGATTTGTTTTGTAGGTTTAAATATCCTTGTTGACCAAAATAATTAATAATTTTGGTATAAATTAAAAATACTAAATATTTGTCAGATTATTGCATTGTCCAATTTTTACTCCAAGATGATTATTGAGCAAGTCATTATAAATTGATTTGCATTATAAAGATGATTCTATTTTCTTCCTTTCTGATACTATTTATTAGTATAACAAGTTCATCAGACTGTTTTCTGTTTAAATAATCATAGTGGTTTTTGTTTTTTGTGTTTTGGTTGGTTTGTTTGTTCTTCCTTTACTCTTGGCTAATGGTCTCTGCTACAAATTTCAAGTTATTTTAAGAAATATAAATAAGCCTCAAAGACTCATGCAGGATCTTGTTGTATAATAGTTACTAAATAAAAGGACATAAGTAATTGTTGCTGTTTATCAAGTATTGTTACCAGGGTCTTACATATTGTAGTAGAGTCATTATCTTGTAACATAATACATAAGATGATTATGCATGAAAAATACAGAGGTTACTGAACAAACACATTATACATTAAAAGTCTAAGACCATGATTGTGGGTTCTGTTCACTGTGAGCAGTGATCACATTGGGGTCATCAGTTGTGGATTCTGTTCATTGTGGGTTTTGCCCAGCAAAAGCCCCACCATGGAAGGATGAAATTACTTAAGACTTTATCAAGTCAACAATGAGAGAGGGAGCTGGAGACCAACTCTCCAAGATCCTCCAAATCTCTTGTATTTATTGAGAATAATGAAACAAAAAATCAAAGTAAAGTACATCATAAGAATGAGTAAGAGGCATAGTGTATAAGCAGGATGCATACCAGTAGTTTCAGAATGTGAAAAGCAGAAATATAATCTTCAAGGAAATATACAGTTGATAGTAAAAATGATTATTTTAAGCCTTAAACAATCATGAGCAAAGTTACAGTGTTCCAAACAATTAATAATGAAAACAGACCACCACAGAGTCTCTATACAATGATCAGAAATAATCTAAGCATGTGAAGTAGCCCAGCTGTTCCCAGCTAAGGACTAAGTCACAGTCTTCTGTGAGCAAGAGCAGCCTACTTTATCCACCTATGCCTGATAAGCAAAGCATATAATGCCAGTTAGGGCAAGGGATGAGTTATGGTTTTCCATAAGCACAAGCAGCCCTGAATCTATGACCTCAAACTAAGCAAAGTAAGCAAAGTATGTCTCTGCTTTTTAGGCCAAGGAGACAGCTTGTAACAGATTCTTGTTAGCAAGGCAGCTTCAAGACAACTGAGCTAAGTTCCATAGTTAAGGTGATGACTGACATTAAGAGTTTAGTCTTTTGTGCCCTTAGTCACTTTGCTTTGAAGTAGCAGTATAAAGACAAATAAAGAAAGCATTGGTTTTGATTACACATTTGTTATGTGCTTATATAAAGCTGAGAATACATAAAGGTGAGAACATGATTTGGTAAAAGCAATCATTACAGCATCAAAGTTTGTTAACCCAAGTTTGCACTTCCACACATGGTAGATCAAAAATATCTGTTGTGTAATGGCCATTTATGTCATCATTCTATTGCCTCCAAGAAAGTTTAAGGAAAGAATTATAAAGAAAATTTTTCTAACTTTGAGCAAATAACACACAGCAACACATACATAGAAGACATCAAAACAGACTATTTTGTTCTATTACCACTGGAATTAATCATCTGGAGCTTCTGAAAGATCATGCCTATTGAGAAACTTGGAGATTACTAATGTTTAGTTAAGATAAAATGAGAGCCTTACCTAACCAATGAACAATGAAATTAATTTTATTCAACTATGTATAGATCAGTTGACTTATTTTATTCTCTCTGCCAATTTTTATTACTTCATTACTATGACCTTTACAAACTCTCAATTTCTAATATTTAAAACTATTTTCCTCTCTCCAGAATACTCAGTCATTTTTATAATTCTGTATATTGTTTTCTGCATTAAATAAACTCAAATTTGAAAGCCTTTATCTTCTGGTTCATACATAGGCTAAAAATGAAAATAACTACACAAAGTAATTATATACCATTAGTATAGTGACATGGTCTGATACATAAAATTTATTACCTTTTATTCTTTTAAAGAATACTGGTGATGAACTCTAATGTATTTCATAAACTATTAAAAGATTGTGGCCTGAATGTTGTAAATCATATTGAAGTAAATACTTTGTTACTTATGTTTGTTAAAAATTCAAGAATTTACAACCAAGTCTTGGATCAGACTTGTATTGCATCTCTGCTTCAACAACAAATATTGTTTAACTTTAAAAAGTGTACTTAACAACCTTAACCCTGCATCATATGAAAAATGTGTGATGAATAATAACCACAACATAAGAACATTTTTTAGTTTGCAATACATGTAGCATGATGCCAAGAACTTATAATTCTCTATAAATGTTATTATGATTATGATTATAGAATCACCATTAGTGCAGTTAATATAATTGCTGGGGGAAGGTGAGCCAAGAAGGTGGATTAGAGAGAATCACAGCTCACTCTATCTAAAAATACACCAAGAATTACATCTACAAACACATTGAATCACACAGAACACTTAATGAATTCTGGCAGTGTCTCTCATTTCAAAATACAGGAGGATTCTCACAAAATCTGATAAGATAATAAGAAAAAAGAAAAAAAAAAAAAGGTGTAGACCTGGTCCTGCTGGGAGGGAGCAGCACAGAAAGAAAGGCACCCTCACACTGGGATAACATCTCTCCAGCTGGGAGGTCAGCAGGGACAGAAGCAGAGCTTCCAAGGCTCCAAGGAGAAAGTGACAATAACTATGCAGACAGAATTTAAACTGACATGGAGGGTCCCTGCAATCCTTGGCCACAGATATGAGCCAGCAAGAAAAATCTGGGACTGGCTGCTGGAAATTGATGAGGAGCCCAGGCAGAGGGCAGGGACCCACTACACAGAGGCAGCCTCAGTGGACTGGAGGGTGGTATGTGCTCTGCATAGTGGTGTGTTTGGAACAGAATAGCCTGGGACCCTCATAAAAAACACCACTGAAAGTATGTGTGAGATGGAGGGACAATACACAGCTGAGCCATAGCCAATTTCTCCACTTGATTCCAGTGATGCTGTGTTCTCCTTAGAAGACTGTGGGACTTGGTCATAGCCATCACTGCTGTGTGGAGGCAGGGCTGAAAGCTGAATCCATACCCAGAGGCCTTGCAACTTCACAGGCATGCCTGAGATTTCTTTATGGCCCCTTGGCAGAGAAAGTGCTTTCTCTGGGCCCTTCATGGTCCTGTGCCTCTGGGATGACTAGGCAGTGAGCAGTGTTCTGACTCATGGCAGGGGCAGGTACAGGTATTTACAACAGGCCTGTATACTGAAACATATGTAGAGGTGGGGCTGGAGTCTGCAATGGCCCTGTGGTGCACCACAGATTCAGTGGTGTGACTGCACACTTGCTACAGTGTATCCTAGCACCTGACATTGGCAGACTTTCACTGGTGGCTCCTGAGGCTCAGAAACTGGGGGATAACAGAGCAGATGGCCAACATTTCTACAGCTAAGGTGGGGACAAAGGAAGCATCAATAAAGAGTACTTTGTAAGCTCATATAACAAGTGACTGACAACACCACAGAGGGCATATCCCAGTGTACATCTCTGTCCTAATCTTCCCAACTGTAGTGCTCCAACTCTGCCTACTACACACCAGAGTTCAGAAATCAGTGAAGAAGTCCCTATTCCAGCAACAAGGGAGCAGACCAGGCCCCATCAAGGCTATGACAAATACAGGGGGAAAAAAGGAAGCCTGGCTCAATAACAGCAATCAGTGCAGGCTCTGAACACCACAACACCAATCACACCACCAGTCAGAAGGATAACAGACAAAACACATTGAAGGAAGATATGGAAACCATCTATACAAAGAACAACCATTGCAACAAAATTAGTAGATGCACACAGTCTACAGAGGAATGCTCTCACTTTAAATACAAACAAAGAAAGAATAAAACAGCCCTTCAAGATCACAGTAGGTAACTGATGCTCCTAAATCCAAACAGCCATAGAAATATAAGTAAAATGAAGAAGTAGAGGAACTATTCCCAATTAAAACAAGAGAAATCACCTGAAAGAACAGTCAGTGAAATAAACCTCAATAGTCTACTAGACTATTACTTCAAAAAGAGAATGATCAATGCACTGAAGGAACTAGGCTATCAATAGAGAGAGAGAATACTTTAAAAAAGAAACTGAAACTATAAAGAAGAAGCAATGAAAAGCAGAAAACTCAATTTCTGAGATAAGAGCCAATCTAAAGGCAGTCAAAAGAAGACTAGATAATGCAGAGGAACAAATAAGTGACAAAGAATACAGGATAACAGAAGTCACCCAATCAGAATATCAGACAGAAAAGCGAGTAAAAAACAATGGATGCTATAAAAGGGACCTATGGAATAATAGAAAGGCTGCCAAGTTATGCATAATAGGGGACCCAGAAGGAGAATAAAGAGAAAGGGGGATTAAAAAGGTATTCTGAAAAATTCATGACTGAAAACTTGCCAAACATAAAGAAGGAAACATATCCAAGTACAGGAGGCACAAAGGGTCCCAAAGAAGAACTCAGGAAGAACAACATCAATGCATCTTATAATTAGATGACCAAAGTTAAAGATAAAGAAAAGACTATAAATGAAGCAGGAGAAAAACAAATAACTGGTTAAAAGGGAACCCCCAAGATGCTTTCACCTGATTTCTCTACACAAGCACTGCTGGCCAGAAGGGAGTGGCTAGATATATTCAAAGTTCTGAATGAGAAAAAGCTGCAACCTGGGATACTTTATCCAGCAAGACTATCTTTTAGAGTAGAAGGAGAGATAAAAAATTTCACAGACAAGCAAAAACTAGAGGAATTCAGCAATACTAAACCTATACTAAAATAACTAAAGAAAAATCTAATCTAAATAGAAAAGAAACAGGAAGCTATGAGAAATGAGACATAAGAAAACCGTAATTGTAAATGTGATACCAAGAGTGAATTGTGAGAGAATAAACATAAAGAGATAAAAATAATATAATATAAATGGCTCATACAACTTAATAAGAAACAAGCAAACAGCCTGATCCAATAATGGGCAGAAGACTTAAGCAATTTTCCAATGAAGACACACATATGACTTATAGGCACATGAAAAAATATTCAATATCACTAATTATCAGAGAAATGCAAATCAAAACTATAATGAGGTATCACTTCATACCAGTCAGGATGGCCATCATTCAAAAATTCACAAACAATAAATGCTGGAGAGGCTGTGGAAAAAAAGGGGAATCCTCCTATGCTGTTGGAATGTAGTTTTGTGCAGCTATTGTGGAAAACAGTACAGAGATTCCTCAGAAGATGGAAAATAGACTTACCATGTGATTCAACAATCCCAGTCCTGAGGGGATATATCCAGAGGGAATCCTACTTCAGAAATATACATGCACCCCAAAGTTCATAGCAGCATTATTTACAGCAGCTCATACATGGAAACAGCCTAAAAGTTCATCAACAGATGACTGGATAAAGAAGTTGTGGTATAGTTATACAATGGAATACTCCTAAACCATAAAAAATAATAAAATAATCCCATTTGTAGCAACATGGATGGACCTGGAGAGAATTTCATTCTAAGTGAATTAAGTCAGAAAGGGAAAGAAAAATACCATATGATATCACTTATTTGTGGAATCTAAAAAAGAAAAAAGTCAAATGAACTTATTTACAAAGCAGAAACAGACTCACAGACTTAGAAATCAAACGTATGGCTACAGGTATGAAAGGGGGTGGGAAGGGATAAATTGTGAGTTTGTGATTTCTCAGATACAACTACTATACATAAAATAGATAAATAAGTTTATACTGTATAGCTCTGGAAACTATATTCAATACCTTATGGCAATTTATCATTAAAAAGAATATGAAAATGAATATATACATATATGGCCCTATATGCCTGAAGTATTGTCCTGTACACCAGAAATTGACAGAACAATGTACACTGACTATACTTCAATTTATATATATATATAATTGGTAATATTAGTTACAATAGTGAATTTTTGGAATTCTTAAGTTAAATAAATTTATTAATTGGAAAGGATATTTTTGCATGTAAAATCACACAAACATACTAAAAAATTAGTTTAAGATTTAAGTGAGTTATACAATGGATTCATACTTTATTGGTAATATTATTAGAATGAAATAAATTTGCCTACAATGAACAGCTTTGGCTGAGTGTATATTCAAATCTATAATATTCTCTCTGAGACAATGCAAAAGTTCTATTATTTATGTAGAATTATTAAATAATAAAATGTTAATGAAAGAATTCCACTTTCTTTTAACAGTCTCTAAGTTTTAATAAGGGGGTGAATTGACCTGGTAATAAAATAAGTTATGCTAAATTTTTCTCCTTTGAATTTATTTAATTTAAGGCACCTTGCATCTGTTATTGGGAATAGAATTTGATTCTCAATACAGCTATTTTCTATAAAGTTCAGATATTTAACAAAGTTTCTAATGAAGCTACGCATTGGGATACTTTCAATTAAGTAGGTAATGGGGAAAATGATAAAATTAATTACTAAAAAGATAAGTTTATTCATTAAATTATTAATATTAGATAGTATATTAAAATCATGCTAATATCTGTAATATATTCAAAAGTAACATGTCAAATGGGTAAGTTTAATACGACTTACTCATATGTAGATATTGGTTAAATCAAATCAACAAATGGAAGTCAGCTGCATTAAAATATATATCCCAAGGGGAAAGTTTTCAGTGGATGACTAATATAGCTTGGATTCTAAAACTAGATAATATCAACCTTAAAGGGCATCTAAATTTCTAGACCTTATAAGCATCCTGCAGCTATCTACAAATCTTTTAAGAAAACATATTATTGACAAGTGACATGGAGATTTGACTGTATGTTTTGTAAACTAATAGTTTATTGAAGTGGAAATATACAACTTTGAAATTCTACATATAGGTGATATTGAAAATTAAGTCACTATTAAATTTTAAGTGAAGAACATTTAAATTGTCAATAGTATAGTACATATGCTTCAATATTAAAAAATAAAAATTTTACCACAGAACTTATGCTCTTTTCAGCAATATTTTTAAATATAAACTTTTTGGTTATAACTGTATTTCCACTTTATTAAATACTTGGTTATATAATATTTTGCAAATGCTTGCAACACTGAATAAGAAGCTAGACTTGATGTTTTAATTTGTATATCCCAAATACAGTGTAATCCCCAGATTCATACTTTTTAAATTTTTTATATTTTATCACATTTGTAGACCATGGGACCACTATACTTTTTTAAAATATTTGAGCCTGTGTAAAGATTTGAGATCCTTGATTTATTTTGTCTAAAACCTGTAAAACTTTAATTTTTTCTACTTATTTTGCAGTTTAAAGTTTAATAAAATATTTCTATCATGCATTCAAATAAAGAAAAACATTCTCAGCTATATTTATTATTTCTGTTTGGAAAAGTTAAATTTCTATAACAACCTTATTGCATTATCATTTTATCTGAATCTTTTTAGTTTTAGAGGATGTTTGCTAATTTATCTTCATCGTATGCAAGTTCAATGCACTCTATTGGGGCCTATATAAAATTTTATCTTAATATTTGATAATAGAGGAAAGATATTTCTGTATATAATTTTTAATTGAAGTATAGTCAATGTATGTCAATATCTGGCATATAGCAAAATGTCTCACTCATACCTATACCTATTCATTGCTATATTGTTTTTCATTAAAGCTTGTTAAAAGATATTGAATACCGTTCCTGTGCTATAAAGAATAAATTTTTTAATCTATTTTGTAGACAATACTTATAAATTTAAAAATCTTGAACACCAAAATTTAACCCTATTCACTTATTTCCCCCAATAACCAAAAGATTGTTTACCATGTCTGGGACTCTGTTTCTGTTTTGTAGATGAGTTCATTAGTGTTTTCTTTTTTTCTTTTTTTAAATTCCACATATAAGTTATATCATATGCTATTTTTCTTTCTTTTTCTACCTTACTTCACTTAGTAAAACTATCTCCAGTCCATCCATGTTGCTGCAAGCTGTATTATTTTACTCTTTTTTATGGCTGAGTAGTATTCCATTGTGTAAATATACCACAACTTTTTTATCCAATCATCAGTTAATGAAAAGTTATGTTGTTTCCAGGTCTTGGTGATTGTATATATTGCTGCTATGAGCATTGAGGTGCATGAATCATTTCAAATTAGAGTTCCCTCTGGGTATATGTCTAGATCATAGTGGAAGTCTATTTTTAGTTTTTTGAGGAATCCAAATACAGTTTTCCACAGTAGTTGTACCAAACTACATTTCCATGAACAGTGTAGTAGCGTTCCCTTTACTTCACAACCCCTCCAGAATTTACCATTTGGGGACTTTAATAATGGCTATTCTGTCTGGTATGAGGCGATACCTCATAAAAATTTTGATTTGCATTTCTCTGATAATTAGTAATATCAAAAATTATTTCATGTTTATATTGGCCATTTTGTGTCATAATTAAAGAATTGCTTGTTTAGGTCTGCCCATTTTTGGATTGGATTGTGTGGGGTAATTGTATGTGCTGTTTTTATATTCTGGATATTAAACCTTTGTCAATCACAATATTTGTAAGTATTTTCTCCCATTCCATATGTTGTCATAGTTTTGCTTATGATTTCCTTTGCAGTGCAAAACTTACAAGTTTAAATAGGTCTCTTTCGTTTATTTTTCCTCTTATTTCTATTCCTTGGGTAGACTGGCCTGGAAAAACATTGCTAAGATTTACATTAAAGAATGTTTTGTCTATGTTTCCTTCTAGGAGGATTTTAGTGTCTTGTCTTAAGTTTAAGTTTTTAAGCCCATTTGAGTTTCTTTTTGTGTATGTGTGAGGGAGTCTTCTAACTTCATTGATTTATATGCTGCTATTCAGTTTTCCCAATACCAATTGCTAAAGAGTCTGTCTTTTCTACATTGTATATTCTTGCAAACTTTTTCAAAGATTAATTGACCATATTTCTGTGGGTTAATTTCTGAGCTCTCTATTCTGTTCTATTGATCCATATGTCTGTTTTTGTTTTTTTGTTTTTTGTTTTTTTTGCCAAAACCATGCTGTTTCATTACTATATCTCTGTAGTATTTTCTGAAGTTTGGGAGGGTCATTCTTTTTCTTCAATATTGCTTTGGCAATTCTGGGTCTTTTATGATTTCATATAAATTTTAGGATTATTTTCCCTAATTCTGTGAAAAATGTCATGAGTAATTTGACGGAGATCACATTAAATCTGTAGATTGCCTTGGGAAGTATGGTAATTTTAACAATATGTATCCTTCCAATCCAAGAGCATGGGGTACGTTTCAATTTCTTTAAATCATCTTTAATTTATTTAATCAACTACAAAATTTATCCGTGTATAAGGATTTCACCTCCCTGGTCAGATTTATTCCTAAGGGTTTTATTGTTTTCAATCCAGTTTTTAAAAGAATTGCTTCTTTACTCTCTTTTTCTGAAATTTATTTGTTAGTGTAAAGAAATGCAAGAGATTTCTCTTAACCTTGTATCATGCTACCTTGCCAAATTCATTTATCAGCTCTAGTGATTTTACTGTGGAGCTTTTAGGGATTTCTGTATATAGCATCATGCCATCTGCATATAGCGACAAATTTACATCATCTCTTCCAATTTGGACACCTTTTTTTGTGTTCTAGTCTGATTGCTGTGGCTAGTACTTCTCAGACTAGGCTGAACAGAATTGGTGAGAATGGGCATTATTTTCTTGTTCCAGAGTTTTCTGGCAAGGCTTTCAGTTTTTCACTGTTGAGTATTATGGTGGCTGTGGGTTTGTCATAAGTAATTTTAATTATGTTGAGAAATGTTCCTTCTATACCCACCTTGGTAAGAATTTCTATCATAAATGGTTGTTGAATTTTATAAAATGCTTTTTCTGCATCTACTGAGATGATTATGTGGTTTTGTCCTTTCTGTTGTTGATGTCATCTATCATATTGATTGATTTGCATATATTTAACCCTCCTTGCTTCCCTCAGATGAATCCAACTTAATCATGGAGTATGATCTTTTTATGTGGCTGTATTGTTTTCCAATATTTTATCAAAAAATTTTGCATTTATGTTCATCAATGGTATTGAAGTGTAGTTTTGTTTGTTTGTTTGTTTGTTTGTTTATAGTGTCTTTCTCTGTTTTTGGTATCAGGGTAATGGTAGCTTTATAAAATGACATTGGGAGTATTCTGCCCTCTTCAGTCTTTTGGAAGAGTTTGAGAAGGATCAGTATATGTTCTTTATCTGTTTGATAGAATCCCCCAGCATAGCCATCTGTTCTGGAACTTTTGTTTGTAGGGAGGTTTTATTTTTATTATTATTGCTGATTCTATTTAATTTCTAGTGCTTAGTCTGTTCAAGTGGTCTATTTCTTTTTGATTCACCCTTTGTGGACCATACGTTTTCAAAAACAGATTCTTTTTTTCTAGGTTTTCCATTTTTTCTGTATAGTTATTCATTGCATTCACTTTTATTCTGTATTTCTGTAGTATTGGTTGTCATCTCTCCGTTTCCCTTTCTTGTGTGCTCTCGCTTTTCTTCTTAGTGAGTCTTGCCAAAGTTTAGTCATTACTTTTAATATTTAAAAAAATCTTACTTTGATTTATATCTCTATTTTATTAAATCTCTGTTCTATTTATTTCCTCACTGATTTTATTATTTTTTACTTCTTCTGAATTTAGCATTTATTTGCTCTTTAATCATTATTTATTTGAGACTGTTCTTGTTTACTGAGAAAGGCTTGTATCAGTATAAACTTCTCTCCTAGGACTGCATTTTTTCCCATCCCATAGATTTTTTTGGTGTGAGTGTGGCTATGATTTCATTGAAAACAAACATTTTCATTTGTCTCAAAATATTTTTTAATTTCTTCTTTGATTTCATCTTTGGCTTACTGGAATTTTAGTAGCATATTATTTAGTCTCCATATCATTTTTTTTTCTCATTTGATTATCAGTGTTTGATTTCCAGTTCCATGTCATTTTAGTCAGAAAAAAATTTTTAATTTATTTTATTTTATTTTATTTATTTATTTTAACAATTTTTTATTGATTTATAATCATTTTACAATGTTGTGTCAAATTCCAGGGTTCAGCACAATTTTTCAGTCATTCATCTACATATACACATTCATTGTCACATTTTTTTCTCTGTGAGTTATCATAAAAGTTTGTGTATATTTCCCTGTGCTATACAGTGTAATCTTGTTTATCTATTCTACAATTTTGAAATCCCAGTCTATCCCTTCCCACCCTCCACACCCCGGAAACCAAAAGTCTGTATTCTCTTTCTGTGAGTCTATTTCTGTCCTGTATTTATGCTTTTTTTGTTTGTTTGTTTTTGTTTTTGTTTTTTAGATTCCACATATGAGCGATCTCATATGGTATTTTTCTTTCTCTTTCTGGCTTACTTCATTTAGAATGACATTCTCCAGGAGCATCCATATTGTTGCAAATGGCATTAAGTTGTCGGTTTTTATGGCTGAGTAGTATTCCATTGTATAAATATACCACATCTTCTTTATCCAGTCACCTGTTGATGGACATTTAGGCTGTTTCCAAGTTTTGGCTATTGTAAATAGTGCTGCTATGAACATTGGGGTGCAGGTGTCATCCTGAAGTAGATTTCCTTCTGGACACAAGCCCAGGAGTGGGATTCTTGGGTCATATGTTAAGTCTATTCCTACTGTTTTGAGGAAATTCCACACTGATTTCCATAGTGGCTGCACCAAACTGCATTCCCGCCAGCAGTGTAGGAGGGTTCCCCTTGCTCCACAGCCCCTCCAGCATTTGTCACTTGTAGATTTTTGAATGACAGCCATTCTCACTGGTGTTAGGTGATACCTCATTGTAGTTTTGATTTGCATTTCTCAGATAATTAGTGATACTGAGCATTTTTTCATGTGCTTTTTGATCATTTGTATGTCTTCCTTGGAGAATTGCTTGTTTAGGTCTTCTGCCCATTTTTGGATTGGGTTTTTTTTTTTTTTCTTATTGAGACGTATGAGATGCTTATATATTCTGGCTTCGTCGGCTTCACTTGCAAAAATTTTCTCCCATTCCGAAGGTTTTCTTCTTGTTTTACTTCTGGTTTCCTTTGCTGTGCAGAAGCTTATAAGTTTCATTAGGTCCCATTAGTTTATTCTTGCTTTTATTTCTTCTAGGAGAAAATTTTTGAAATGTATGTCACATAATGTTTTGCCTATGTTTTCTTCTAGGAGGTTTATTGTATCTTGTCTTATGTTTAAGTCTTTAATCCATTTTGAGTTGATTTTTGTATATGGTGTAAGGGAGTGTTCTAGCTTCATTGTTTTGCATGCTGCTGTCCAGTTTTCCCAACACCATTTGCTGAAGAGAATGTCTTTATTCCATTGTATATTCTTGCCTCCTTTGTCGAAGATGAGTTGACCAAAAGTTTGCGGGTACATTTCTGGGCTCTCTATTCTGTTCCATTTGTCTATATGTCTGTTTTTGTACCAATACCATGCTGTCTTGATGACTGAAGCTCTGTAGTATTGCCTGAAGTCTGGGAGAGTTATTTCTCCAGCCTCTTTCTTTCTCTTCAGTAATGCTTTGGCAATTCTAGGTCTTTGATGGTTCCATATAAATTTAATTATGATTTGTTCTACTTCTGTGAAATATGTCCTGGGTAATTGGATAGGGATTGCATTAAATCTGTAGATTGACTTGGGCAGTGTGACCATTTTAACAATATTGATTCTTCCAATCCAAGAGCATGGAATATCTTTCCATTTTTTAAAGTCTTCTTTAATTTCCTTCATCAATGGTTTATAGTTTTCTGTGTATAATTCTTTCACCTCCTTGGTTAGATTTATTCCCAGATATTTTATTATTTTGGGTGCTATTTTAAAGGGGATTGTTTCTTTAATTTCTACTTCTGTTGATTTACCATTAGTGTAAAGAAATGCAACTGATTTTTGAACGTTAATTTTGTAACCTGCTACCTTGCTGAATTCTTCAATCAGCTCTAGTAGTTTTTATGTGGACCTTTTAGGGTTTTCTATATATAGTAACATGTCATCAGCATATAATGACACTTTTACCTCTTCTTTTCCAATTTGGATCCCTTTTATTTCTTTCTCTTGCCTGACTGCTGTGGCTAGGACTTCCAGGACTATGTTGAATAGGAGTGCTGATAGTGGGCATCCTTGTCTTGTCCCAGATTTTAGTGGGAGGCTATTGAGTTTTTCACTGTTGAGTACTATGCTGGCTGTAGGTTTGTCATATATAGCTTTTATTATGTTGAGATATGTTCTCTCTATACCCACTTTGGTGAGATTTTTTATAATAAATCGGTGTTGAATTTTATCAAATGCTTTTTCTGCATCGATTGAGATGATCATGTGGTTTTTGTCCTTTCTCTTGTTGATGCGATGTATTACATTGATTGATTTGCATATGTTCAACCAGCCTTGTGTCCCTGGGATGAACCCCAATTGGTCATGATGTATAATCTTTTTTATGTGTTGTTGGATTCTATTTGCTAAAATTTTGGTGAAGATTTTGGCGTTTATGTTCATCAGTGATATTGGCCTATAATTTTCTTTTTTTGGAGTGTCTTTGCCTGGTTTTGGTATCACGGTGATGGTGGCTTCATAGAATGAGTTTTGGAGTATTCCCTCCTTTTCAATCGTCTGGAAGAATTTGAGAAGGACTGGTATGGGTACTTCTTTGTATGTTTGGTAGAATTCCCTGGTGAAGCCATCCAGTCCTTGACGTTTATTTGTAGGGAAGTTTTTAATTGCTATTTCTTTTTCCTTTCTAGTGATCGGAGTGTTCAAGTGTTCAGATTCTTCTTGATTCAGTTTTGGTGGGCAGTATGTTTCCAGAAACTTGTCCGTCTCCTCTAGGTTATCCAGTTTGGTTCCATATAGTTTTTCATAATATTCTCGTATGATATTCTGAATTTCTACTTTGTTCGTTGTAATTTCTTTATTTTCCTTTTTTATTTTGCTAATTTGTGCTCTCTCTTTTTTCTTCTTTTTGAGTTTGGCCAGAGGTTTGTTGATTTTATTTATTTTTTCAAAAAAACAGCTTTTGGTTTGTTTGATTTTTTCTATGGTCTTGTTAATCTATATTGTATTTAATTCCTCTCTGATTTTTATTATTTCCTTCCTTCTGCTGCTTTTTGGGGAGTTTTGTTCTTCTTTTTGTAATTCATTCAGGTGGTGCATTAAATTGTTTATTTGAGATTGTTCTTCTTTTTTGAGGAAGGCCTGTATCGCTATAAACTTCCCTCTTAGCACTGCCTTTGCTGTGTCCCATAGGTTTTGAGTGGTTGTGCTTTCATTATCATTTCTCTCAAGGTATTTTTTAATATCAGCTTTGATTTCCTCATTGATCCATTGTTTTTTCAATAACATATTGTTTAATCTCCATGCTTTCCTTATTTTCTCCTTTGTTTCTCTGCTGTTGATTTCCAGTTTCATGGCATTGTGGTTACTAAAGATGCTTGAGATAATTTCTATCTTCTTAAAATTGTTGAGGTTTCTTTTGTGCCCAAGTTCATGATTGATCCTGGAAAATGTTCCATGTGTACTTGAAAAGAATGTATATCCTATTTTGGGGGGCTACAGTGTTCTGAAAATATCCACCAAAACTAGTTTTTCTATTGTAGTATTTAATTTCTCTTTTGCCTTGTTTATTTTGTGTCTGGAAGATCTGTCTAGTGATGCAAATGCAGTGTTAAAATCTCCAACTATGATTGAATTCCCATCAATATCCCCCTTTATCTCTGTTAGTAATTCTTGTATGTACTTAAGTGCTCCTATATTGGGTGCATATATATTAACGAGTGTAATATCCTCATCTTTTATCATTCCTTTAATCATTGTAAAATGTCCTTATTTATCTTTCTTTATGGCCTTTGTTTTAAAGTCTTTTTTGTCTGACATCAGTACTGCAACACCTGCTTTTTTTGACTTTTCCATTTGCGTGGAATATCCTTTTCCATCCTTTCACTCTCAATCTATACGTGTCCTTCTCCCTTAAAATGGGTCTCTTGTATGCAGCATATTGAAGGTTCTTGCTTTATTATCCAGTCTGCCACTCTATGTCTTTTGACTGGAATATTTAGTCCATTAATATTTACAGTAATTAATAATAGATGTGTGTTTATTGACATTTTGAACTTATCTTTGCAGTTGAATTGGGATATCCTCTTTGTTCCTTTTTTGTTCCATTTGTGGTTTGGTAATTTTCCTTTGTATTATCATGGATGTATTTTATTTCTTGTGACTCCATTATAAATTTTTGGCTTGTGGTTACCTTTTTTTGTAAATCTATTAACCCATTACTATAACTGACTTTATTAAACTGATAGTAAATGATCTCAAACCCATCCTACTGTTAAAAATATTTAAAAAAGAAAGAAAAAATTCTATATTTCCCTGCCTCCCTCTTCCACTCTCAGTGCTGTGTATGACTTCTTTTGTAATTTCATGTTTACTTTATTTGTAATTCATGAGTTATCACCTTTCCAGTTGTGTGTTTCTGATATCTGTAGCATCCTGCTGCTTTTCTATTTAGAATAGCCCTTTCAATATTTCTTTTAGCATGGGTTTAGTCTTGCTAAACTCCTTCAGCTTTTTTTTTTTTTTTTTTTTGTCTGTGAAACTCTTTATTTCTCCTTCTATCCTCAAGGATAGCCTTGCTGGATAAAGGATCCTAGGCTGCATCATTTTTCATTCAGGGATTTGAATATATCTTGCCACTTCCTTCTGGCCTGTAGTGTTTGCGTAGAGAAATCAGCTGAGAGCCTTACGGGGGTTCCCTTATAACTTACACTTTGCTTTTCTCTTGCTGCCTTTAGAATCATTTCTTTATCCTTGACTCTGGCCATCTTGATTATGATATGTCTTGGTGTGGGTCTATTTTGGTTTCTTCCTGTTTGGGACCCTCTGAGTTTCCTGTACTTGGATATCTGATTCCTTCTTTAAGTTTGGGAAGTTTTCAGTCATGATTTCTTGAAAAACCTTTTCAATCCCCTTTGATCCTTCTGGGACCCCTATTATGCGAAGATTGGGACACTTTATATTATCCCATAGGTCCCTTATGCTATTTTCATTATTTTTTATTTGCTTATCTTGTAGTTCTTCTGAATGGGTGCTTTCTATTGCCCTGTCTTCTAGATCACTAATTCGTTCCTCTGCATTATCTACTCAGCTTTGCACAGCTATTAGATCATTCCTCATCTCTCTCAATGAGTTTACCCATTCTACTTGGCTCTTCTTTATAGCTTCAATTTCATTTTTGACATATTTTATATCTCTAAACACTATCTCTTTTAATTCCTTTAGCAATTTGATCACTCCTTTTTTGAAATCTTGATCTAGTAGGCTATCGATGTCTATTTTGTTGATCTTTCTTTCAGGGGATTTCTCTTGTTCTTTTAATTGGGAAAGGTTTTTTTTGCTTCTTCATCTTGCTCATACCTCTTTGGCACCGTGGTTTATGGAGTATCAGTAGTTTATTTTGGTCCTTAATTATTTTATCTATCTAATGCCTATTTAGGAATAGAACTTAGGGGAAAAAAAAGAACGAAGAGAGAGAGAGAAAGAATTTTAAAAGAAGGGAGAAAGAGGGTTTGAAAACAGTGTATAATGAATAATAGAAGAGCGAGTTGAAGCAGAGTATTAATCGGGTTGAGATGTCCTTTTAAAACCTTTACCAAAAAAGAGGGGGAGATGAATAGATGTATTTGGAACCTGTGTCTAATCAATAACAGGACATCAAAACCCAAGGGAAATAGAAAGGAACTAAGAAGTAAAAATTAAGAGAGTAATAGAAAATAGAACAGGTAAAATCAGATTAAAAAAAAAAAAAAAGGAAGGGGGTTTTGTCGGTGTTCTCCTGGAGTCTATGCGCTTTTAATTTGAAGTCTTTCTGTCTTCGTCCTGTTTTGGAAGCTCAGCTTGCTGTTTTCAGAGGCCCTCCATTGGCGCCCTCTTCTGTGCTGCTCCCAGCACCTGTAGGCAAGCAGATCGCGCCTCCTCCCAACACTGGGTCATGTGCAGCTCTCCTCTGCTGTGGGCGGGCGAGTCGCTGCCCCTCCGGATGCCGCAGTCAGATGTTGCAGACTGGCCGGGTGGGAGGGCGGGTCTTGCCCCCTCCCAGCACGTAGGTCAGGGGCTGTGTTCCTGCCCGAAATGCGGGGGCCGCTCTCTAGCTGCGCCACCGGTAGCTCCGCTGCTCTGTGCGGCTGCATGCTCCGCCCTGGTCGGTGCTCTGCAGGCGGGCTCAGGGAAGACAGACGGACAGCCTTGTCCTTGCTCCGAGCCAGAACCCAGCTCCTTATTTGTCTTTGTGGAGCAAGTTCTCTGAGGGACAAGGATGGAAGGATCCTATCTGCCCCAGGCAGCAGGCCAGTCTCAGTCTGGCCTTTGAGGCTGCTAAGCCCTTCGGTGCGGATGCAGGTTTCGCCCCCGCCCCCGCCTGAGTGCTCAGCGCGGAGGATATGGCGGCTGTGCCTGAGCCCCGCCTCTCTTCCCCCAAAAACTTTCTGTGGGTTTTCAGAGATGGGGGTGTGCACCCTTCCCCCGAGAGCACATCAACCTTGCTGTTTTATGCAGGGCCCAGGTTGTTCTGCCCTGTGCACCCACAGCCACGGTGCGCAGCCCCTTGTAGTCCCCAAGGGCTGCCTCCGTCCTCCGCCCGGCTTGTGCAGCCTGGCCCTGCCTGCCGCTGCCGGCCCGCGTCTCAGGCTGGGTGTCGTGGGGACGCTTTGTGCCCATTTAACTTAGTTCTGTTAGTCAAGGGCTGCTTTGTACAGATCCGAGCCTCGGAGGCTCCCCCTCCATCCCGCTGGCCTCTCAGTTGGAGAGGGGAGACCCAGCGAGCGAGCGCCAGTCCTCCTTTGCCTCTCCCTCCCTGTGGGACCTGTCCAGCGCTGCTTTGCCTTTTGTTCTTTCTTTTTTCCTTTTCTCCTACCAGATTTTTGGCGTCTTTATCTTTTGAAGAGGGCGATGTTCTGTCGGAGTTCCTCAGGTGCTCTGGTTGGCTGAGTGGGTCTGTAGATGTGGGTCTTGGTGTATTTGTGAGAGAGGGTGACCTGCGAGCATCCTTCTACTCCGCCATCTTCTCCGTCTCCAGAATATATTTTTAAAATAGCTTCTATCCTTTTAAATTTGTTGAGGTGTTTTTTGTGCCTGAGTATGCGGCCTATCCTAGATATTATTCCATGAATACTAAAAGAAATGTATATTTTGGGGGGGTTGTAATGTCTTAAAAATGTCAACTACATAGTTAATCTGTTCTATTATATGATTTAGTATATCTGTTGCTTCATCAATTTTCTGTCTGGAAGATACGTTCAATGATGTTAATGGAATGTTAAAGTCTCCTCCAATTGTTGCATTTCCATCAATTTTTCCCTTTATGCCTGTTAGTATTTGTTTTATATATTTAGGAGCTCCTATATTGAATGCATATATGTTAATGAGTGTAATATCCTTACCTTGTATTTCTTCTTTAATTATTTTATTGTGTCATTCTTTATCTTTCTTTATGGACTTTGTTTTAGTCTATTATGTATGATATATTTATTACTACTCTTACTTTCTTGTCATTTCCATTTGCATGAAATTAATTTTTCCATCCTCTCCCTTTCAATCTGGTACTTCTGCCTATCTTGCATCTCTTCTATGAAGCATATTGGAAGATCATTGTTTGATTATCCAACCTACTTCTCTGTCTTTTGATTTGAGCATTTAGTCCATTGACATGTATAGTAATTATTGATAATTGTGGTTTATTGCTGTTTTGAACTTAGTTTTCCAGTTGATTTGGTATTTCTTCTTTTTTTTTTCTTTCTTTTTATTTCCGTGGTTTGATAATTTTATTTTGCATTAACTTGGTTTCTTCTTGGGTTTTTTTGGCTCTATTGTAAGCTTTTGATTGATGGTTTCCCTGTTTTTCAAGTATATTAACCCATCTCTTTATCTGTTTATTTTAAATTGATTGTCATATAAGCTCAAACACATCCTAAAAAGAAAAAAAAAATAAAGAAAGTTCTGTATTTCCTTGCTCCCCACTCCCATCTTTAATGATTTTGTTATCCTCTTTTAAATCTTCATTTTTATTCTTTTGCAACTCTGTAGTTATCAAATATCTTATTATGCTTTTCTCCTTTCCATAGCTTCCTGTTTCTTTTATATTTGAAATAGACTTCAATATTTCTTTTAGGACAGGAAATTATTGCTGAATTCTTTTAGTTTTTTCTTCTCTGTGAAATTCTTTATCTCTTCTATTCTAAAGGATAGTCTTGCTAGATAGAGTATACTAGTTTGCAGCTTTTTCTCATTCAGGACTTTGAATATATCTTGCCACTGACTTCTGGCCTGAAATGTATGTTAAGGAATCAATTGAAAGCCTTATGGGATTCCCTTATAAATCACTCTTTTTTTCTCTTCCTTCCTTTAGAATAATTTCTGTATTTTTAACTTTGGTTATCTTAATTATAATATGTATTGGTGTAGGTCTATTTGAATTCCTCATGTTGGGGACCTTCTGTGATTTCTGTACTTGGATATATGATTCTTTCCTTAGGCTTGGGAAATTTTCAATTATGATTTCTTTAAATATCTTTTCAATCCTCTTTCTCTCTTTTCTCCCTCTGGGACTCTTATTATTAGTAGTTTGATATGCTTTATATTATTTCAAAGGTGTTTTCTATTGCTTTCATAGGTTTTCATTTGCTTTTCTGTCTGCTCTTTTATTTATTCCTCTGAATTATCTAGTCTTCTTTTGACTGCCTTTAGCTTGGCTCTTTATCAACCATGGAGTTTTCTGTTTTTAATCGTCTCCTCTTTACTGCTTCAATTCCCTTTTCATATTATTCTTTGTCTCTATTTCATAATCTCTCTTGCTTCTTTCACAACTTTTATTACCCCTTTTTGAAATCATGTTCTAGTAGACTAGCAAGGTCTATTTCATTGACCATTCTTTCAGGGGAATTATTTTGTTCTTTTAATGGGGAGTGGTTCCTCTGCTTTTTCATTCACTTATGTCTCTCTGGCTTTATGGATTAGAGTATATCAGTTATCTATTATGGTCTTGAAGGCCTTTTTTTTTCAAGTAGAAGTCTTCCTATGTAGACTATCCAATTTTGTTTTGAGATATCTTTTTTTATGGATGATTTCCATGTCTTTTTTCATTTTGTGTACGCTGTTATCCCTTTGATTTTGGGTGTGGTCAGTATTTTGATGTTCAGAGCCTGCCTTGGTTGTTGAGCAGGACATCATTTTAGTTCAGTGGTTGTCACTAACCTGATAGGGCTTGAGTCTGCTCTCCTTTTGCTAGAATGGTGGTTTCCAGACATGTATCTGATGTGCAGTGTGTAGTTGGTGATGTTGGAGCTTTCTAAGTACTCTTTGCCCTTGTTCTTGCTTTAGCCACAGGAATTTCAGCATTCTTTTCTGGTATCCCCCAGGGTCTGTGCCTGCAGAATCACCAGTGCAGACTGGTAACATCAAGCACTAGGGCCTACCATAACAATTGTTCAGTCACACACCTGAATCCACCATGCACTAAAAGGTCAGTCCAGACTTTAGCCTTGTGTTTGCATTTGGTATGGAGGCCCACTGTTTATACCACACCCAATCATGCTGTGTTTCAGAACTCTGCTCCTTTGTCTCAGAGTCCACAAAGGCACCAGTGGTGCAAATCTGTCACCACTGCTTGGGACTTGAATCAAATCTCAGTTATGCTTTCAAAATTGTGGGACCACAGGGCATGGATTCAGGTTTCAGTCTTTCCTTAGCCTGGGAATTATGCACCCACAATTTTGTTCTTCCAAATCATGCCATGAAGACAATTGTGTCTGAACCTCACCATTCTTCTTGTGAGAATTTTTTTTTCCAACAATGGTGCTGAGCAATGCTCTCTGGACTAGGAGAGATGGCTGCTATAGCTGGGCTGTTTTGCACCCCTATTTTATGAGCAACAGCAGTGGTGCTTTCTATGGAGGTGCCCAGACTGATTTATGCTCTCTCCCTACTCAGCCTAAACCACACTCCAGCAACCTGATTCTGTCTTCATGCTGTCAACCCCAGTAAACTTCTTGGGTTTGTTAGAGGAAACCTGTAGTCTAGCCGCCAGTACTAGCTTATCTCTACTGTCTCATTTCTCAAGCTAGGGATAACAGGAACCCTCTGTGCATCTTTCTCTTAGTTCTATCTTCTAAAAGGTTGCTTCCTTTTCCTCTTAGACTCTGAAGATGACTTTCTGTTCCCACTGTCCTCCCTACTTGAGAGGGAGCTTCTCAAAGTTAGTGTGCTTTTCCTTCTTTGCTGTTCCCAGCTCAGGGGATGGGTACCACACTGATTTCCTTTCTTTACCAGTTTTTGGGGGAATTGCAAGGATGGCAGACTAGAAGGATGACTAGCTCATCATCTCTCATGAATAAACCAAAAATTACATCTACATATTGAAAAATTTACACTGAACTTGGAAGAATATCTCTTACTTCAGAATTACAAGAAGAATCCTTACAAAAACTGGTAGGATAAATGAAAGAGAATAATGAATAAGTGATTTGGAAGATAATATAATGGAAATCAATCAATCAGAATAACAAGTAGAAAGACAGATGAGAAGAGATGAAAGCAAAATATGAGTTCTGTGGCATAATATGAAACATAAAAACCTACACAGGAGGGTTTTCAGGAAAATAAGTGAGGGGAAATGAGATTGAAAATGTATTTGAAAAAAAAATATGGCTGAAAACTTACCAAGTATAAAGAAGTAAACAGTTTCCTATTATGGAAAGCACAGATGTCCTCAAACAAGATGAGATAAACCCATACAGATTGATACTAAGAACTAACCTAATTAAAGTAGAAAAGAAAATGAAGATAAAGACAGAAATCTAATGGCAACAATAGAAAAACTGAGAGATAATTACAAGGGAACTGTCATAAAGCTATCAACTGATTTATTTGCAGAAACTTTGCAGACCAGAAGGAAGTCACAAGATATATTCAAAATTCAAAATGGGAAAACTTGTAACCTAGGTTACTCCACCCAGCAAGATTATTATTTGGAATAGAAGGATAGCTAAGGAATTTTTGAGATAAGCAAAAACTGGAGGAATTCATCAATACTAAACCTACACTAAAAGAAATGTTGAAGGGTCTTCTCTAATTAGAGAAGATGCAATAATATATAGGAAATGTAAAATCATACTAGGAAACACAAATATAAACTAATACACAGATAAATCACTCAAATAAGCCTGTTGAAAAAATTAAAACAAATTATAAGTGTGATTATAACAACAATAAATAGTAAAAGTATAATCATGAACATATAAAATAAGACACCAAAATCATGATATATGAGGTGCAAATATAAAAAACAGTAATTTAAACATTTTTTAATGTGTTTCAATTTGAATGACTATCAGTTTAAAGCAAATATGGGTCAATATATTTGAACTTTTTGGTAACCATAAATTAAAAACCTACAATAAATTTACAAAATACAAAAAAAAAGAATTAAAATTTGTAGATATTGACAGGCATATGCAGAAAAGATAAACGAGATTACACTGTGAAGCTCAGGGAAATATATACAAGCACTTGTGCTAGCTCACAGCAAAAAAGAAGTGACAATGAATATATGTAGGTTCATGCATCACTGAAAAATTGTGCTCTACACTGGAATTTGACACAACATTGTAAAATGACTATAACTCAATTAAAAAAAGAACTGAAGTGTACTATAAAAAAAGAATCAGCCCACTAAAGGTAAAAACAAAATAAAACAAAAACCTAAATAAATAAATAAACCAAGAAGAACTACAAAAACAACTGAGAAAAAAAGATTTAAATGACAATAAATACATACCCACCTATAATTACTTTAAATGTAAATGGACTAAATACTCCAATCAAAAGACATAAAGGGGAAGTCAAACTGGATTACAAAAATCTGCAATATGCTGTCTACAAGAGACACACTTCAGGGTGAAAGTCACAAATAGACTAAAAGTGAGGGGATGGGAAGGGGTATTTCATGCAAATGGAAATGAGAAGAAAATGCAGGTAGCTATCTTCATATCAGAGAAAATAGACTTAAAACAAAGGACATAAAGGAAGACAAAGACTATATAAAGATAAAAGTTTTAATGTAAGCAGAGTGTATTACACTAATAAACATATACTCACACAATATAGGAGCAACTAAATATACAAAAAACATATAAAAGGAGAAATTGCCAATAATACAATAATAGTAGGAGAATTTAAAATCCCACTGATATCAATTGACTGATAATCCAGAAAGAAAATCAGCAAGTTAACAAGAGGTCCTAAATTACACAATAGGCCAATTGAACTTTGATATCTGCAGAACACTATATCCAAAAATCAGAATAAACATTATTTTCAAGTAATCATGAGACATTACCTAGGATAGATCACATACAAGTTCTCAAAACAAGGATAGAAATTAATTCAAGCATCTTTTCTTATCTACAAGTCTTGAAACTAGAAATCAACCACAGAAAGGAAAATGGGACAAGAATAAACATGTGGAGACTAAACACCAGCTATTAAAAAAAAAATGAATCAATGATGAAATCAAAGAACAAATCAGAAAATACACTGAGGGTAATGAAAAGAAAAACACAACTTTACAAAACCTTTGTGCTGTTACAAAAAAATCCCTAAGAAGGAAGTTCATAATGATACAGTCCTTTCTCAAGAAAAAAAGCAAATCTCAGGAAAAAAAAGCAAAAAACCTAACCTACTAAATAGAAAGAATAAAAAAAAAAAGCTAAACAAAATGCAAGGTCAGCAGAGGGAAGTAAATAATAAGTGTCAAAGAAGAAGTGAATAAAATAAATGATAAAAGAAACAAAAGAAGAGATCAATAAAAGCAAGATCTAGGTTTTTGAAAATATAAATAGAATTGATATACCTCTAAACAGGCTCATCATAAAAGAAAAAAAAAAGGATGATTTAAAAAAGACATAAAAGAGAGGAATAACAACAAATATCTCAGAAAAACCAAAAATACATAAAATAATGCTATAAACAGTTACACATCAACAAATTGGACAATCTAGAAGAAATCGACTAGTTTCTAGACAAATAGAGTCTGCCAAGGCTGAGTGAAGAAGGAACAGATAATTTGCACAGACAGATTACTAGACTTGAAATAGAATCTGTAATTTAAAAAAAAAAAAAAGAAGCCCAGCAAACAAAAATCTAGGAAGGTTTAACTGGGAATTCTACCAAACATACAAAGAAGAACTTATACATATTCAAATCATGCTATTCCAACTCTCGTCATTCTGTAAGGTCACCATCACTCTGATACCAAAAACCAGACAAAGGCACAACAATAACAACAACAAAAAATAAAATTACAGGAGAGTACATTTGTTGACTATAGATACAAATTCCTTAATAAAATATTAGAAAACCAATTCTAACAATACATAAATAAAGCATGAATCATGATCAAGTTGTATTAAGTCCAGGTTCATAAGGATAATTCAACATATGCAAATCAATCAATGGATACACCATATTAAAAAAAGGAAAGACAGGATCACATGATTATTTTTATAGATACAAGAAAAGCATTTGACAAAATTGAACATTGGTTCATTATTAACAAGTCGCATCAAAGTGTGTATAGAGGGACCATGTCTGAACATATTCAGAACTATTTATGACAAACACATAGGCAACATAATAGTCAATGGTGAAAAGCTAAAACGCTTTCTGACCAGATTCAGGAATAAAAAAAGAAGCCCACACTCACCACTTCTATTCAGTATAATATTGGAAGTTTTAGCCACAGTAATCGGACATAAAAAGAAGTAATTGTACCAAAAATTGGAAGGGAAGAGTTAAAACTGTCACTATTTGCAGATGATACAAAACTTTATACAGAGAACCCTAAAGTCTCCCCCACAAAAACTGTCAAATTTAATAAATTAACACAGTGAGGTAGCAATATTTGTGATTAATATACAGAAATCTGCTGCAATCCTTTACATTAATAATGAAATATCTGAAAGAGTAAGTGAAAAACTCCCAGTTAAAATTGCATCAAAAACATACCCAGAAATAAACTTAAATAATTAGGTGAAATACTTATATACTGAAAACTATGAAACATTGATGAAAGAAATTTAAGATGATACTAAGAAATGGAAAAATATTCCATGCACTTTGATTGGAAAAATCAGTATTATCAAAATTCCATACTACCCAAAGCAATTTACAGATTTAATGCAATCCCTATCAAAATACCTAGGACATTTTTCATAGAGCTAGACCAAGTGATTCTAAACTTCATAAGGAACTACCAAAGACCCAGAAGTGCCAAAGAAATATTGAGAAAAAAGAATGAAAATGTAACTTTTCCTTTCTTCAGACCAAATTACAAAGCTACATTAATCTAAACGGTGTGGTATTGTCACAAAAACAGACATATTGATCATATTACAGAAAGTGTCCAGAAATAAATTCATGAATCTATGGTCAGCTAATCTATAAGAAAGTAGGTGAGAATACACATTGGAGAAATGTTGGTCTCTTTAACATGTAGTATTGAAAAAGCTGACATCTATAAGTAAATCAATAAAATTAGAATATTTCTTCACATCTTGTATAAACATAATCTGAAAATGGTTTAAAGACATAAATGTAAGACATGACATCATAAAATTAGAGAACATAATCAACAGATTCTTTGACATAATTTATAGTAATATTTTCTTAGATCAGCCACCAAGGCAAAAGAAATAAAAGTAAAAATAAACAAATGTGGTTTAATCAGTCTTCATAGCTTTTGCACAGCAAAGGAAACCACTGACAAAACAAAAAGATAACTTACAGAATGGGAGAAAATATTAGCAAACTACAAACTGCATGATCTTCAAACAAGCCAAAATATGTGACTTACAATTTCAATATCCAAAATATACAAACAGCTCAATATCATTATACAACTCAATATCAAATGAAACAAACAACAAATAACCTAATTCAAAAATGGGCAGAAGATCTAAGGAGACATTTCTCAAAAAAAGACAGATGGCCAATAGATACAAGAAAAGATGCTCAATATCACAAATTATTAGAGAAATGTAAATCAAAACTATAATGAAATATTACCTCATACTGATCAGAAAGGCTATCATCAAAAATTGTACAAATAATAAATGATGTAGAGAAAAGAGAACTCTCATACCCTGTTGGTGGGAATGTAGATTGTTGTAAATACTGTGGAAAATACTTAAAAAACTAAAAATGCAAATACTGTATGATCCAGCAATCCTGGATATATAACTCCTGGTTATATATCTGGAGAAAAAAAAAACATTAATTCCAAAAGATATAGGCAGCCCAATATTCCAATATTCATCGCAGCAGTATTTACAGTGGCATAGACATGTATCAACACAGGTTCCCATCAACAGATTATTGGCTTAAGAAGATTTATATATATATATATATATATATATATATATATATATATATGATGCTATATATGTTATATATATAATAGAATATTACTCAGCCATAAAAATAAAATTATACCACCAGAATATATAAGCAGCTCATAAGACTTAATAAGAAAGAAATAAACAACCCAATCCAAAAATGGGCAAAAGACCAAAACAAGTATTTCTCCAAGGAAGACATACAAATGATCAATAGGCACATGAAAAAATGATCAATATCACTATCAGAGAAATGCAAATCAAAACTAAAATGAGGTATCACCTCACACCAGTCAGAATGTCCATCATTCAAAAATTCACAAATGACAAATGCTGAAGAGGCTGTGGAGAAAAGGGAACCCTACTTCACTGCTGGTGGAAATGCAATTTGGTGCAGCCACTGTGGAAAACAGTATGGAGAGTCCACAAAAGACTAGGAATAGACTTACCATAGGACCCAGGAATCCCACTCCTGGCCATATATCCAGAAGGAACCTTACTTCAAAATTACACCTGCACCCCAATGTTCATAGCAGCACTATTTACAATAGCCAAGACATGGAAACAGCCTAAATGTCCATCAGCAGATGACTGGATACAGAAGAGGTGGTATATTTATACAATGGAATACTCCTCAGCCTTAAAATCCGACAACATAACACCATTTGCAGCACCATGGATGCTCCTGGAGAATGTCATTCTAAGTGAAATAAGCCAGAAAGAGAAAGAAAAATACCATATGAGATCACTCATATGTGAAATCTAAAAAAAACCCAAAAACAAAAACAACAAAAACAAAGCATAAATACAAAACAGAAATAGACTCACAGACATAAAATACAAACTTGTGGTTGCCAAGGGGGTGGAGGGTGGGAAGGGATAGAAGGGATTTCAAAATTGTAGAATAGATAAACAAGATTATACTGTATAGCACAGGGAAATATACACAAAATCTTATGGTAACTCACAGAGAAAAAAATGTGACAATGAATTATATAAGTTCATGTATAACTGAAAAATTGTTCTGTACACTGGAATTTGACACAATATTGTAAAATGATTATAAATCATTAAAAAAATGTTAAAAAATAAAAATAAAATTATACAATTTGTGGCAACATGGATGGACCTAGAGAATATTATGCTTAGTTAAATAATTCAGAAAGAGAAAGACAAACATTATGTGATATCACTTATATATGGAATATAAAAAATATTACAAATAAATCTAAATACAAAATAGAAACAGATTCAAGGACAGAAAACACATTTGGGAAGAGGGATTGAAGAAAGGACAAATTAAGGATATAGGATTAACACATATAAGCTACTATACATAAAATAAATAATCAACAAACATTTACTCTATAGCACAGGAAATTATACTCAATATCTTATAATAAACTGTAATAAAATATAGTCTTCAAAAAAAATTTTAAATCACCACGATGTATACCTGAAACTAACACACTATTATAAATAAACTATACTTCAATAAAAGTTAAGTAAAACAGGAAAATGTAACCCAAAGATTAGATAGCCAAAAAATAGTCACTTCATTATAACATGATACATTGCATCCACATGATGTAAAATTTAGTGTATAAGTTTGATTATCAGAGACAATTACTACATGTCTAATAGAAAATATGGAAATAGATTTTGGAGTGAATGAACAATCTTCAAAAAAGTTGAAACAGGATGAAAATTTATTTACCAGATTTCTTGCATAGAATTAAAATAATGAGGAGTTATTTTAATTTTATGATGATTCTTTCATACTGAGAATAAGTGTTCTAGTATTTAATGTAAATAGCAATTGTATAACTTAGTTTTCTAGATACGTGTAAAGAGATAAACAACTTGGGACATTAGAATAATAAAATAATTTTATTGAACTGTGAACCATGGTCTATTACTAGAAAAAAAGGCACACTGAAAGAGAAGATAATTTTTGAAAATAGAAGACAATATAAGGTTTAATGAATTAGGGTGTCAGCTGAGGGAGGCTGATGTGGGGTTTTAGGAGGTGAGTGGCCCAAATGAAAAAATGCACGAGGAGTTGCCATACCACCAGGTGGACTTTAGCCATAGACACCATGTGATTAACATTTTATTGCCACAGGTAGGTGCGCACCTATGATGTACCTGTCCTGTTTTTTTTGTTTTTTTTTTTTGTCAACACATGCGCAGTCTGAATTTTTTGTTCATTAGGCTTACAGAATATCTCTAGCACATGCGTACTTTTATTTCCTTTGTTTTAAATCTTATTGACGCATTCATGGAGCAATTATTTACTGAATACTACAAACATGCTCTGTAGTCATGGCCTTGGGTCCCACGGCCTTAACTTGTCTCAAGGCCAGCTCACATTCCACCCCCTAGGTCGTGGGGACCCTAGCCCACAGGACAGAGCATTGTGCCCCAAAACCACAACAACAATACAGAGTACAGCATCCTACCAATACACAGGCAACAACAATAGCCAGGACAGTTAGGCTCCATCTCCAGCAGGATGTCAAGGATGACCACCAATTTTTAAGGGGATCTTGAGTTACATGATTTATGCAATCCAATTCCTGATCTATTTTATGCAGTGCCTTAGCTACTTTTTTCTGGTGATCTGGTATATAGATACAACATTTAATATTTAACATAGCACATAGCCACCCTGGCTTGTAGTGAGAATATCTAATGTCATTTTATTTTGTAAGACCACCTTTTGCATTTGGGTAGTCTCACTTAACAATTTTTTATAGCACTTTTAGTAACATTTAGTACAGCTGATATGTGCTGAGCCAAAGCTTTTACCTGCAATTTAACACTGATGGTCCCAGCACCAGGCAGGAACAGGGCCATGGGATAAAACCACCAGGCTGCACGCTTTCCCCAGTGCCACCAGGTGTGTAGTGGGTCCCAGTTTGTGGGGTGCTCTGTTAAAGTGTCCGGGCAATTAAGCTCTACCCCAAGTACAGCGCCCTGTCCATTTAGCTGGGAGATAAGACCATCTGTGGGTGCCGCATACCTACAGGTACACTGGTGGCAGGAAATTGGTGGGTTTTGTGCCAGTTAGAGGTCACCCACTTCACCAGGTGGAAGGATTTACATTATAAGTAATTTTGGCACACAGCTCTTTTGGGAGCCACCACAATGTGCGGTTTGGAGCCTCGTGTTCAAACCGCTGCTCAATACAGAGAGGGCTTCAATTTTTTACTTTTACATGAACACTATTTATTCATCCCCACCCATTTTATACAGTCCTTTTAATTGGGGGAGGGCATTGTCCCGCTTACATTGGAGTATTTTCTTAATAGTCTGCCGCCACAAGCCCCAGGGTGATCTCGCTGTCCTGTTGGTGTTTTATTGAACCAAGGTGCTCTAATTAGATCTGGACGTGGGGTGGAGGTGCCATGGCAGTCCATCTCCTGTATTTACGGGAAGCTCAGTATAGGCCCAGCAGTGAAATGTTGTGGACTCGCGCCAGTGTGTGTGCCCAGGAGAACATGATATTTGCTGTTACCCTGGACGAAAGGACAGAGCAGAGGTGGACACCATGATTGGCAAATCTCTCCCTTCTGGGAGGATGCAAGCCACTTTTTCATCCTGTGAGAGTACAGTGGCAGGAAGGGCTGTTTGTCCTGGGCGGTGGTACCACACCAACCCACCCACACTAGGTTGGTTACGCTCTGGGAGTGCTTTAGGAGCTTTAGTGGAAATGCCCAAAGCCATAGGGTTTTTGCTCCTTTAGGTAGGGACACTCCTGTTTTTCCTAGAGTAACCTGCCCATCAAAAGGCCATTTCCCCACTCGTGGGGTTATCTGCAGTGCTTTTTCTAGCCCATTGCTCCATGGTTCCAAAAGGGCTAGCCAGGGGCCTTTAGTCTGGACCTGATTTTTTATGTCCAGGTGTCCTGTTGTTCTGAGCTTAACACCCTGGGGGCGCGTAATATTAACGCGTATCCCACTATTGAGACATCGGAGGCATCTTGCACAGGCCCAACTCTGAGCCTCCGAATAGTCCCTTGCAATAACTTCTTAGTGGGCTCATACCTGTACGATGAGGTTGTTTATTTAAAAGACATACTGCCTGTGGCAAGACACTGCTTTAGCCTCACCCTTGTGGTTTGAGAGCCCTCAGTTTGTTCTTTAATAGGCCATTGTACCAATTATTTTTGTTGTTTGAGGACGGTAAGGCACATGCAATATCCAGTTAATATCATTTTTTGGCCCATTTTTGGGCAGTAAAAGGGGGCCCTCTGTCACTTTGTATTTTTAAGGGAGTCCCACAGAAAGCCTGTAAAACATTTAGTGCTCTAATAGTACAGTCTTGTGTAGCTCGGGGCACATGGTGAGCAAAACCTAGACAAGTAGCGGTGTCTACCGCTGTCAGCAGGTACTGCAGCCCGGTACTAGGAGCAAAGGGGCCCACGTAATCTATCTGCCATACCTGCAATGGCTGAATTTTCCATGCAATCTTTTCCATCTGTTGGGGCCATCACCATTGGTGTGGGTGGTGCTTAGCACACCATGGACACTGCCGCACTGCATCTTTGGCTTCACTGTGGCTCAGGTGTAGGCCTCACCGGTTGGCTACATACCTCATTGTGTATAAGCCAATGTGACCAAGTTTTTATGGACCCAGGGACCTATGTCGGGTCCTGGAACCATGGCCTATACAGGGCAAAGTTGGGCTAGCACGTCAGCAGCATCATTGCCCAGTGCCAAGGCTGGGTGGTGCCCTGGGATGTGGTAAACAGTATATTGGCCTTCTTGGCCTTTATTACATAACTGTTTTCATATCTGTTGTCCCCATAGGGGCTGGTGCCCAATTATCCAGTCTTGCAGGGCCCATTGGGGTATTCACAATGTAAGGCCTCGATACATGGCCCAACTATCCGTACAAATCTGCAAGGGGCTGGGTTTATTTATTAACACCAGCCATACTGCCCATAATTCAGCCCATTGGCTGGATTGGCCTTCTCTGGTCTCATACCAGAAGGCTTTAGTGGCAGGGTGCAGTACTACTGCAACCCAAGTGGGCGGACTGTCCTTACAAGATCCATCAGTATACCAAGCAGTTCCCGGGGGTGGCCCTTTTCCTTCATAAAAGGGACTGGGCACAGGATCCACCCCTTGTTGTGGGAGCATCTGTACATTAGGCACAACAAATTTCACAGGCCTTAACACCTGCTGCAACTCTGCAGCTAAGGGGCTAGCAGTGAACTGGGATCTCTGTTTTAAGTAAGTACTTTGTCAGAGTTGGGGCTTGGGCAGTTTCCAATCGGGGTTTCTTTGTACATGCTGTACCCATCCTGCAATAGGGTATGTGGTCTGGACTTGGACCTCTTGCCTCCCGGTCAGGGGTTTAGTGGCAATCAAGGATGCATAAGTTGCTAGCAATTGTTTTTTAATCAGAGAATAACGACATTTAGCCCCTTTTTACAACTGAGACCAGAATCCTATGAGCACTTTTCGCGGCCCATGTTTTTGCCATAAACCCCAGCCATATCCATCATTGTCCACATGAACTGTCAACCAGAAAGGGAGGTCTGGATCTATTTGGGCCAAATGAGGAATAAACACCCACCAGTATCCCAGAAGACCTAAATAAGTCTCTGTTTAACTGTTTCAGGGCGGGAATATGCCTGGATTTTGTCTATTACTGCTTCAGGCAGCACTTTTGTCTTACCCAACCAGACGACACCCAAGAATTTGACAGAATATCCAGGTCCTTGCATTTTGTCCTCATTCACCCCCAGCCCGCCCCCAGCCCACCAGGGCTTCTCACAGCACTGTGGCACTGCTTTCCAAATCTGAAAGAGAATCAGAGTTTAGCATTATGTCATCAATATAATGCAACCAATGAACAGTATCCGATTTGCTCCATGTAGCCAGGTCCTGGGCCTCTATGCCATGGCACATTGTGGGGCTGTGCAGATATCCTTGTGGCAACACAACAAATGTCCATTGTCTGCCTTCCCAGGTAAAGGCAAACTGTTCTTGGCTCTCAGGGGCTATGCCTATCAGGAAGAATGTTTTAGCCAGATCAACCACATAGTGACAAGTACCCAGTTTATGGGACAGCTGGTACATCAAATCTGTTATATTTGGCACAGCTGCATGCATGAGGGGAGTGACTTTATTCAGTTTCCGATAGTCCATTGTCATCCTCCAGGAGCTGTCTGGCTTCCACACTGGCCACACTGGAGACTTATATGGGCTATGCATAGCCCGGATTACATTAGATTTCTCAAGCTTCAGAAAGGTCTGTCCTATTTTTTCATGGCCTCGGGACAATTGATATTGCCAGACATTTACCACCTGTGTGGCCTGTGGCAAAATCAAAGGTGCATGCTAAGGATGCCCCCTTATAACTGTTTTTGCCAAGTGAACTCTCAGGCAAAATTTTTCTTGAGTTGTCTGTATTTGTAATCCTTGCAAAATGTCTATCCCCAGAATATATTTAGCTACTGGGGATATATACAATTCATATGCAGCAGGGGGCAGACGGCCAATGCCCAAAATCAGAGTCACTCATTTAACACATATTTGCTTGTTTCCATATCCTTTTATATCAACCCATGGTCCCTGAAAATGCTCCGGATTTCAATGCACCAATGTAATTTCAGCTCCTGTGTCTACTAGTGCCAGCACTCACTTTTTATTTATGTAGGACCATTGGATAGTCAGTTCAACATGTGGCCTCCTGTCATCGGGTTGCCCCAATCCTGAACAACTTGGCCTTCCTCCTAGTCTGGGAGGAAATCAGCAAAGGCCACCTCTTGGGCCTGATGGGAGGTTGGCAATGGAGTATATTGTTGCTCAGGCCATAATTTATTCCATAAGGCCATCAGCACCTCTAAAGGCTGGCCATCTAATTTTACACGGTCCAGACCAGCTGCCAGTAAATCACACCATTTCTGCCAGCAATCTAGCTTTTGGGGCCCTCCTAAAATTGGAGCATTTCCCTTTTTCCTCCTACCTGTGGACTTCCCTTTTTGAGTCACTGCACGGGAGGAGGGGGTCTTGGACTCACCTTGAGTCTTGGCAGCATGTACCCCCTTTTGGCACACTTCTATGTTCCCCAGATGAGCCAGAGCCTCAGTTACTTTATGTATGGGGCGGTCTACATACGGTGCTAGTAGCGCCGCCATAGTCCCAAATGTTCCCATTTGGCCATTAGCCAAAATCAAATCTTTTATTTGAGCTGTAAAGAGCTTATCATCCGGACTACAGAAATGTAAAGAAAACATCATCTGGCGCATGCCCATTTCCCGGACAACTTGCATTAAGTCCAAATATTTGGTTCACTTACTCACATGTCACTCTCCATGGTCCTTCAGGAGCTTCCCCCTGAGCCATGGGCTCCTCCAGTTTCACCTGGTGCTTCACCATGGGCCATAGATGCAGTGGAATGAGGCTAGGGGCCAGGCTTACTGCTCTCAGAGACGGTGGGACTGGAGCTACGCAGGCACAGCTGCTTCTTAGAGGCGGCAGAGCTAGGACCATGCAGACTTCTTTTTGCCGTGCTGTACTGGGTCTTTGCTTAAGCTCCTCTTCTCTGCATTGCAACTCCTCCACTTGCATCTGTAAATCTCTCATGTTTTGGCTAGCATGCTGTAAAACAGATAAGAACATCCAGGCCGCCCTCCCAGCTACCTCTCAGTGGGCTAATGGGACATTATTTTTTAACAGCTCCAATGCCCTCTGGACGTCATCTGGCCAGGGCGCCACTGTGTCCCAATCCTCAGGCTGAGCCCACGTCAGCAAATAGGCTGCCACTGGGTATCATACAGAGGTAGGGGACCACTTTGCTTCCATCAGAGTATTCCCGTCAGGGGCAGGGCGTTCAGAGGGGGCACTCACCTCATCCTGCTCACAGGGCCAAGTTTCAGCTGAGGGAGGCTGACGTGGGGTTTTAGGAGGTGAGCGGCCCAAATGAAAAAATGCACGAGGAGTTGCCATACCTCCAGACAAACTTTAGCTGGAGACACCATGGGGTTGACAACATTTTATTGCCACAGAGAGTTGCACACCTTTGATGCACCTGTCCTGCTTTTATTTTTTATTTTTTTTGTCAACACATGTGCAGTCTGAGTATTTTTGTTCATTAGGCTTACAGAATATCTCTAGCACATTAGGCTTACAGAATATCTCTAGCACATACTTTTATTTTCTTTGTTTTAAATCTTATATAATTGACACATGAGTGGAGCAACTATTTACTGTATACTACAAGTATACTCTGTAGTCTTGGCCTTGGGTCCCACAGCCTTAGCTTGTCTCAAGGCCAGCTTACATAGGGCTTCTGATAATTTCAGAGAGTAAGATAGCTGAACATATAAACTATAAGATGTGATGTAAGAGTCTTCATAAAATAAAATATTACTTGATTAAATGTTCAGATAAAACAGTTATAGATAATAAAATATATATGCCCATGGAATAGATGTCTGAAGTCCTGAGGAGGAAAAATAATTAGAAATACGTTCAAGAACAGATATGGTTTGTATGTATAATCCATTAAAAGTTGTCATCAAGAATGATGACACAATAGGGTAGAAAGGAGGTCTGTACCTATTACCAATGTTATAAATATTTTAGAAGTACTGACTAAATTTCAGTGATGATTACATCAGAGAAAGGAAGAAGTTGGTAATGAACTGCATGATCTTAAAAACAAGCTTAATTTTTATTTATTTTTTATGATGGGGAGGAAAGGAAAGGAAACTGAGTCATGTAAATTTGCTAAAGTACTTTGTCTATGCATCATTATTAATAATAATGATATCATTATTTCAATTATAAACCCAGGTATTATTATTCTATGAAATTTTAAATTCTTTTTTTTCTAATTGAAGTGCATTTATTCATATTAAATTTGATTTTGTTTATTTATACAAAATTTAAGGAAACTATCTAAATTATGTTCCTCTTGCCAACTCTTATATAGAGTGATTCCTCAAATGAATAAGTATACTCTATTGTTGAGGAAGACAGTGGTAAAAGTCTTAAAAAAACACTAAGAATAATATCAAGGGATAATTGATCAAAGGAAGCTGTTGTTCCCTTCATCTAAATTTAAGGTATATTCATTAGAAAACCTTTGAAAATCTTAATTAGCAAGTATAATATTCTGTGGGTAGAACAGCGGTTTATTACATATGTGACAGAAATTAAGCCTTACAGAAATAAAATTAACTAACTTGGCATTAACCCTATAGATTTTCTTCTAGGATTTTTTCAAGGAGACTTAGCCAAGGGTTCCTTGAGTTAGTTTATGAATTGTATGTATATTAATGTTTCCACAACGGCAAATGCTTACCTGGAAACAAATGTTTTGCCTAAATTTCATTTTAATTTGAGGTCTCTAGAGAATGCAATCCTAGGGGAAAAAAAACCAAAAACAAAAACAAAAAAACTCCTGATTAATCTCTATGTTAACAACATTCTGTGCAATTTTATTTGGGTATTTTTGGGGTGAGGGGCTACAGCCCAAATGAAACCCCTCAATTTTTTGTCAGTATACCTACATTTATTTTAAATAGCTTTCAATTAAAGAGAAATTCTCTAGTTTCAGCAAGCAGAAGAAGTAGTAGCCAATGAATTCCGTGACTGTGCTGAATTGTCATTAGTTGGCCATAGAAAATATGATATATTTCTGAAACTACAAAGATTGCTTCATGATTTTAAAAAATGCCCAATGCATGAATATGAGAATCTCTTGATACTGTAACAGGTCAATGTTTTATATTCAGCAAAACAAACATTTAATTATGATTTGTAACCACATTATTTCTTAAAATTTCAACTGCTATGTAGCACTGATACTCAGTTTCTAACCTATTCATTGCCACAACATATTTATTAATTTTATTAAAATATTTTAAAGCTTTATTAAAGTGTAATTGATATACAAAAATCTGCACATATTTATATAATTTAATGAGTTTGGACATATGCATAGACCCATGAAACCATCATCACAATCAAGCTATTTAATATATTCATTGCTTCCAAAAATTTCCTCTGTTCCTTCCCTCTTTTTTTGTGTGTTTAGTAAGACCACTTAATAGGAAATCTATCCTTTTAATAAAAATTTAGGTGCACTAGACATTAGTGTTTACTACAGGCATTATGCAGTATAACACATCTCTAGAATTAATTTATCATGCAGAAGTGAATAGTTATATCAATTAAATAAGTCCTCATTTTCCCCTTGTCCTAGCCCTATAATATGGTAGCCATAATATGGTTTTGTTCTGTTATACAATATGGTTCTATTCTCCATCTATGGGAGTTTGAATATTTTAGATTCCTCATATTTTTCCCTCTGGGTCTGCTTTTATTTCACTTAACATAATGTCCTCTAGCTTTATCCCTATTATAGTAAATGAAAGGATTTTCTTATTTTCAAGGGCTGAATAATGTTCCACTGTATATATATACTACATTTTCTATTTCCATTTATGTATTGATAAACATTCAGGTTCTTTTCATGTCTTGGTTATTGTTAATTGTGCTGAAATGCACATGGGAGTGGAGATGTAAATTTGAGATTCTGATTTAATTATTTTGGATTCATACCCAGAAGTAAGATTGCTAGATCATATTTTATCAATTTTCTTAATTTTGAGAAATTATTATGCTGTTTCCCATAATGTTTTACAATTTCAGGTTTTACTAATAAGTCTTTCTTCCAATTTGAATGCATTTGTGTATGATGTAAGATTTTATTTTATTCTTTTGCATATTGATATGCAGTTTTCTCAACACTGTTTTCTTTAAACATTTTTATAGAGTTATAGTCATTTTACAATGTTGTATCAAATTCCAGTGTAGAGCACAATTTTTCAGTTATACGTGAGCATATATATACTCATTGTGATTTTTTTTCCACTGTGAGCTACCACAAGATCTTCTATATATTTCTTTTGCTACACAGTATAATCTTGGTTATTGATTCTACATATGATTGTCAGCATCTACAAATTTGAACTCCCAGGCTGTCCCTTCCCACCCCATTCCCCCTTAGCAACCACAAGTTTCTACTCAGTGTCTATGAGTATGTTTCTGTTTTGTACTTACATTCATTCATGTTTTACATTTTTTT
Organism: Camelus ferus; assembly: GCF_009834535.1. Lineage (NCBI taxonomy): Eukaryota > Metazoa > Chordata > Mammalia > Artiodactyla > Camelidae > Camelus > Camelus ferus. The sequence goes on from NC_045709.1 coordinate 62,083,279, forward strand.
TTTTTTAGATTCCACATATGAGTGATCTCATATGGTATTTTTCTTTCTCTTTCTGGCTTATTTCACTTGGAATGACATTCTCCAGGGACATCCATGTTGCTGCAAATGGCGTTATGTTGTCATTTTTATGGCTGAATACTATTCCATTGTCTAAATATAACATATCTTCTTTATCCAGTCATCTGTTGATGGACATTTAGGCTGTTTCCATGTCTTGGCTATTGTAAATAATGCTGCTATGAACATTGCGATTCAGGTGACTTATTAAAGTAGGGTTCCTTCTGGATATATGTCGAAAGCAGGATTCCTGGGTCATATGGTAAGTCTATTCCTAGTCTTCTGAGGAATCTTCATACTGTTCCACAGTGGCTGCACCAAACTGCATTCCTATCAGCAGTGTAGGAGGGCTCCCTTTTCTCCACAGCCTCTCCAGGACTTGTCAATTGTGGACTTTTGAATAATGGCCATTCTGACTGGTGTGAGGTGACACCTCATTGCAGTTTTGATTTGCATTTCTCTTATAATTAGTGATATTGAGCATTTTTTCATGTGCCTTTTGATCATTTGTATGTCTTCCTTGGAGAATTGCTTGCTTAGGTCTTCTGCCCATTTTTGGATTGAGTTGTTTGTTTTTTCTTATTAAGTCATATGAGCTGCTTATATATTCTGGAGATCAAGCCTTTGTTGGTTTCATAGTTTGCAAATTTTTTTCTCCCATTCCATAGGTTGTCATTTTGTTTTACTTATGTGCAGAAGCTTTTAAGTTTAATTAGGTCCAGTTTATTTTTGCTTTTATTTCTATTGCTTGGTTAGACTGCCCTAGAAGAACAGTTTTGAGATACATGTGAGATAAAGTTTTGCCTATATTTTCTTCTAGGAGGTTTATTGTATCTTGTCTTATGTGTAAGTCTTTGATCAATTTTGAGTGTATACATGTGTATAGTGTAAGGGGGTGTTCTAGCTTCATTGACTTACATGCTGCTGTCCAGTTTTTGCAACTCAATTTTCTGAAGAGACTAACTTTATTCCATTTTATATTCTTGCCTCCTTTGTCAAAGATTAGTTGACTAAAGTTTGTGGGTTCATTTCTGGCCTAAGCTCAATTTCTAATTCTAGTTATCTTGCTATTTCCACCTCATGTGAAGACTTGAAGTCAAAGTAATCCATGAGGGTTAGAATCAGCTTCTTCTAAACTCCTGTCAATGTTAATATTTTTATTTCTTCCCATGAATTATGAATGTTTAAAATGATATGTAGAATACGGACTATATTCCAGAAGATTTTCAGTTTACTTGGACCAGATAAATCTGAGGAATCACTCTCTATGGCAGCTACAGTCTTATGAAATATATTCCTTAAATAATAAGACTTGAAATTTGAAATTACTCCTTGATCCATGAGCTATAATATGGATGTGGTATTAACAGGCATGAAAACATTAATCTTGTTGTACAAGTTCATCAGAGCTATTGGGTGACCAGATGTATTGTCAGTGAAGAGTAATATTTTGAAACTTTTTTTTATGATCAATATGCCTCAACAGAGGGTCATATGAGTTTTGGAATGGTAAATGTGTACTGGCTTCAACTTAGTTACCAGCTGCATTAGTCTCTAACAAGAGTCAGCTTGCCCTTTGAAGAATGGGAGCCAGGCATTGATTTCTCCTCTCTAGCTTTGAAAGTCTTAGTATCTTTTCCCAATACAAAGCTATTTTACTTACATTGAGAATATTTTGATTAGTGTGTCCACCTTCATTAATTATCTTAGCTAGATGAATCACTGCATCTTCTACATCAGCAGTTTTAGGTTATGGAGATGGCTTTTTTCCTTAATCTTCATGTACCCACCTCTACTAGCTTCAAACATTTATTCAATAGCTTCCTTACCTCTCAGCCTTCATAGAATTGAAGAGAGTTAGGATCTTACTCTGGATTAGCCTTTGGCCAAAAAGAATGCTGCAGTTGATTATGTCTTTTATCTAGACCACTAAAACTTTCTCTATATCAACAATAAGGATGTTTCACTTCTTTATCACTCATGTATTCACTGTATTAGCATTTTTAATTTACTTCAAGAATTTTCCTTGGCATTCACAACTTGGTTAACTGTAACAAGAGGCCTAGCTTTTGGCCTATCTTGGATTTTGACATGCCTTTCTCACTAAGCTTAATCATTTCTAGCCTTTGATATAAAGTGAAAGACATGTGAGTATTCCTTGTAGCTGAACACTTAGAGGCCATTGTTAGATTATTAACTGGCCAAACGTGAATATAGCTGTGTCTCAGAATAGGGAATCCCTAGGAGAAGAAGAGAAACCAGGGAATGTCTTGTCAGTGGAGTAATATGAACACTAATATTTATTGATTAAGTTCACCATCTAATATGGGTGTAGTTTGTGTTTCCTCAAAACTAGTATGATAACAATATCAAATATCATTGATCATAGAATACCATAATTATAATATAATTAATAAATTTGAAACATTTTGATATTCACCAAAATGTGACACAGATATATGAAATGAGCATTTAGATTCCACATATGAGCAATTTCATATGGTATTTTTCTTTCTTTTTCTGGCTTATTTCACTTACAATGACATTCTCCAGAGCCAACCATGTTGATGCAAATGGCACTATTTATAATTTTTATGGCCGAGTAGTATTATATTGTATAAATATACCATAGCTTTGTGTAGTCATCTGTCCCTGGAAATTTAGGTTGTTTCCGTGTCTTGGTTATTGTAAATAGTGTTGCTATGAATATTAGGGTGTTTGTGTCATTTTGAATTAATGTTCATTTTGGATATATGCACTGGAGTTCATATTGCTGGGTCATATGGTAAGTCTATTTATAGTCTTTGGATGAAACTCCATAATGTTATCACAACAGCTGCACCAAACTGCATTTCCACCAACAGAGTAAGAGGTTTCCCATTCCTATACACTCTCTCTACCATTTATCATTTGTGGACTTTTGAATGATGGCTATTTTGACTGGTGTGAGATGTTACCTCATTATAGTTATGATTTGCATTTCTCTGATAATTAGTGACATTGAGCATTTTTACTGTGCCTATTTGTAATACTCTTGTCTTCATTACAGAACTGCTTGTTTAGGTCTTCTGCAAATTATTGGACTGAGTTGTTTGTTTTTTCTTAATAAGTCATATGAGCTGCTTATATATGTTGGATATCAAGCCCTTGTGGGCTTTATTTTTGAAAATATATTCACACATTCTGTATGTAGTCATTATGTTTTGCTGACGATTTCCTTTGCTGTGCAAAAGGTTGTAAGTTTATTTAGGTCTCATTTGTTTATTTTTGCTTTTATTTCTGTTGTTTTGGTAGACTTCCCTAGGAAAACATTGTTGAGATATATGTGAGATAATGATTTCCCTGTGTTTTCTTCTAGGAGGTTTACAGTGTCTTTTCTTATGTTTGTTTTTAAGCCATTTTGAATTTATTTTTAGGTATGGTGTGAGGGAGTATTCTAACTTCATTGATTTACATGTAATAGTCCAGTTCTCCCAGCAACACTTGCTGAAGAGACTGTCATTATTCTGTTGAATATTCTTACCTCTTATTTCAAAGACTAGTCAAAGCTTTATGAGTACATTTCTAGGCTCTCTATGCTGTTCCATGATCCATGCGTCTGTTTTTGTGCCAATACCATGTTGTTTTGATTACTGTACTTTTGTAGAATTTTCAGGATTCTGGGAGGGTTAGTCCTACAGCCTCATTCTTTATCTTCAGTAATGTTTTGGCAATTCTGTGTCATTAGTGATTCCATGTAAATTTTAATATGATTATTTCTACTTCTGTGAAATGTGACCTGGGTATTATAATGGGGACTGCATTATATCTGTAGAATGCCTCCTGGGTAATATCCATTTTAACAATATGGATTCTTCCAATCCAGGAGCATGGGATATATTTCCACTTTTTTACATCTTCTTTAATTTCCTTAATCAATATTTTATAGTTATCCATGTATAAGACTTTGACCTCCTTTGTTATATTTAATCATAAATATTTTATTAGTTTGGGTCCTACTTTTTAAATTTTTTATTGATTTATAATCATTTTACAATGTTGTGTCAAATTCCAGTGTAGAGCAAAAATTTTCAGTTACAAATAAGCACATATGTTCATTGTCAAATTTATTTCTCTGTGAGTTACCATAAACACTTGTATATAATTCCCTGGGCTATACAGTATAATTTGGCTTATCTATTCTATATTTTGAAATCCCAGTCTATACCTTCCCAACACCAGCCCAATTGGCAACCACAATTTTGTGTTCTATGTCTATTAGTCTGTATCTGTTTTGTATTTATGATTTGTTTGTTTGTTTCTTTGCTTGTTTAGATTCCACATAAGAGTGATCTCATATGGTATTTTTCTTTCTCTTTCTGGCTTACTTCACTTAGAATGACATTCTCCAGGAGAATCCATGTTGCTGCAAATGGCATTATGTTGTCGGTTTTTATGGCTGAGTAGTATTCCATTGTATAAATATACCACTTCTACTTTATCCAGTCACCTGTTGAAGGACATTTAGGCTGTTTCCATGTTTTGGCTATTGTAAATAGTGCTGCTATGAACATTGGGGTGCAGGTGTCATCCTGAAGTAGATTTCCTTCTGCATACAAGCCCAGGAGTGGGACTCCCGGGTCATATGGTAAGTCTATTCCTAGTCTTTGGAGGAATCTCCACACTGTTTTCCATAGTGGCTGCACCAAACTGCATTCCCACCAGCAGTGTAGGAGGGTTCCCCTTTCTCCACAGCCTCTCCAGCTTTTCTCATTTGTGGATTTTTGAATGATGGCCATTCTGACTGGTGTGAGGTAATACCTCATTGAAGTTTTGATTTGCATTTCTCTGATAATTAGTGATATTGAGCATTTTTTCATGTGCTTTTTGATCATATGTATGTCTTCCTTGGAGAATTGCTTGTTTAGGTCTTCTGCCCAATTTTGGATTTGGTTGCTTATTTTTTTCTTTTTTAAACATTTTTTATTGATTTATAATCATTTTACAATGTTGTGTCAAACTCTAGTGTTCAGCACAATATTTCAGTCATTCATGGACACATATACACACTCATTGTCACATTTTTTTCTCTGTGAGTTATCATAAAATTTTATGTATATTTCCCTGTGCTATACAGTGTAATCTTGTTTATCAATTCTAAAATTTTGAAATCCCAGTCTATCCCTTCCCACCCTCCACACCCCTAGTAACCACAAGTCTGTATTCTCTGTCTGTGAGTCTATTTTTGTCCTGTATTTATGCTTTGTTTTTGTTTGTTGGTTTGTTTTTGTTTTGTTTTTTTTTAGATTCCACATATGAGCGATCTCATCTGCTATTTTTCTTTCTCTTTCTGGCTTACTTCACTTAGAATGACATTCTCCAGGAGAATCCATGTTGCTGCAAATGGCATTATGTTGTCGGTTTTTATGGCTGAGTAGTATTCCATTGTATAAATATACCACTTCTACTCTATCCAGTCACCTCTTGATGGACATTTAGGCTGTTTCCATGTTTTGGCTATTGTAAATAGTGCTGCTATGAACATTGGGGTGCAGGTATCATCCTGAAGTAGATTTCCTTCTGGATACAAGCCCAGGAGTTGGATTCCTGGGTCATAAGATAAGTCTATCCCTAGCCTTCTGAGGAATCTCCACACTGTTTTCCATAGTGGCTGCACCAAACTGCATTCCCACCAGCAGTGTAGGAGGGTTCCCCTTTCTCCTCAGCCTCTCCAGCATTTGTCATTTGTGGATTATTGAATGACGGCCATTCTGGCTGGTCTGAGGTGATATCTCATTGTAGTTTTGATTTGCATTTCTCTGATAATTAGAGATATTGATCATTTTTTCATGTGCTTTTTGATCATATGTATGTCTGCCTTGGAGAATTGCTTGTTTAGGAATTCTGCCCATTTTTGGATTGTTTTTTTTTTTTTATAGTCTTATGAGCTGCTTATATACTCTGGAGATCAAGCCTTTGTCGGTTTCACTTGCAAAAATTTTCTCCCATTCTGTATGTTTTCTTCTTGTTTTACTTCTGGTTTCCTTTGCTGTGCAGAAGCTTGTAAGTTTCATTAGGTCCCATTTATTTATTCTTGCTTTTATTTCTTCTAAGAGAAAATTTTTGAAATATATGTCAGATAATGATTTGCCTAAGTTTCCCTCTAGGAGGTTTATTGTATCTTGTTTTATGTTTATGTTTTTGATCCATTTTGAGTTGATTTTTGTATATGGTGTAAGGGAGTGTTCTAGCTTCATTGTTTTACATGCTGCTGTCCAGTTTTCCCAATACCATTTGCTGAAGAGACTGTCTTTATTCCATTGTATATTCTTGCCTCCCTTGTCTAAAATGACTTGACCAAAAGTTTGTGGGTTCATTTCTGGGCTCTCTATTCTGTTCCATTGGTCTATGTGTCTGTTTTGGTACCAATATCATGCTGTCTTGATGACTGTAGCTCTATAGTATTGTCTGAAGTCTGGGAGAGTTATTCCTCCAGCCTCTTTCTTTCTCTTCAGTAATGCTTTGGCAATACTAGGTCTTTGATGGCTCCATATAAATTTTATTATGATTTGTTCTAGTTCTGTGAAATATGTCCTGGGTAATTTGATAGGGATTGCATTATATCTGTAGATTGACTTGGGCAGTGTGACCATTTTAACAATATTGATTCTTCCAATCCAAGAGCATGGAATATCTTTCCATTTTTTAAAGTCTTCTTTAATTTCCTTCATCAATGGTTTATAGTTTTCTGTGTATAATTCTTTCACCTCCTTGGTTAGATTTATTCCCAGATATTTTATTACTTTGCGTGCTATTTAAATGGGATTGTTTCTTTACTTTCTTTTTCTGTTGATTTATCGTTAGTGTAAAGAAATGCAACTGATTTTTGAATGTTAACTTTGTAACCTGCTACCTTGCTGAATTTTTCAATCAGCTCTAGTAGCTTTTGAGTGGACCTTATAAGGTTTTCTATATATAGTAACATGTCATCAGCATATAATGACACTTTTACCTCTTCTTTTCCAATTTGGATTCCTTTTATTTCTTTCTCTTGCCTGACTGCTGTGGCCAGGATTTCCAAGACTATATTCAGTAGGAGTGGTGATAGTCAGCATCCTTGTCTTGTCCCAGATTTTAGTGGGAAGTTTTTGAGTTTTTCACTGTTGAGTACTATGCTGGCTGTAGGTTTGTCATATATAGCTTTTATTATGTTGAGATTTGTTCCCTCTATACCCACTTTGGCGAGGGTTTTTTATCAGAAATGGGTGTTGAATTTTATCAAATGCTTTTTCTGCATCGATTGAGAAGATCATGTGTTTTTTTTCCTTTCTCTTGTTGATGTGATGTATTACATTGACATATTTGCATATGTTGAACCAGCCTTGTGTCCCTGGGATGAACCCCACTTAGTCATGATGTATAATGTTTTTTATGTGTTGTTGGATTCTATTTGCTAAAATTTTGTGAGGATTTTTGCATCTATGTTCATCAGTGATATTGGCCTATAATACTCTTTTTTTGAAGTGTCTTTGCCTGGCTTTGGTATCAGGGTGATGGTGGCTTAATAGAATGAGTTTTGAAGTATTCCCTCCTTTTCAATCCTCTGGAAGAGTTTGAGAAGGACTGGTATGAGTTCTTTGTATGTTTGGAAGGATTCCCCATTGAAGCCGTCTGGTCCTGGACTTTTATTTGTAGGGAGGTTTTTGATTACTATTTCTATTTCCTTTCTAGTGATCGGATTGTTCAAGTGTTCAGATTCTTCTTGATTCAGTTTTGGTGGACAGTATGTTTCCAGAAACTTGTCCATATCCTCTTTGTTATCCAGTTTGGTTCCATAGAGTTTTTCATAATATTTTCGTATGATATTCTGTATTTCTATTTTGTTTGCTGTAATTTCTCAATTTTACTTTCTTATTTTGCTAATTTCTGCTCTCTCTTTCTTGTTTTTTGTGAGTTTGACCAGAGATTTGTCGATTTTATTTATTTTTTCAAAAACCCAGGTTTTGGTTTGGTTGATTTTTTCTATGGTCTTTGTAAACTCTAATGTATTTAATTTCTCTCTGATCTTTATTATTTCCTTCCTTCTGCTGCTTTTTGGGGATTTTTGTTCTTCTTTTTCTAATTCATTCAGGTGGTGGGTTAAATTGTTTATTTGAGATTGTTCTTTTTTGAAGTAGTCCTGTATCGCTATAAACTTCCCTCTTAGCACTGCCTTTGCTGTGTCCCATAGGTTTTGAGTGGTTGTGCTTTCATTATCGTTTGTCTCAAGGTATTTTTTAATATCAGCTTTGATTTCCTCATTGATCCATTGTTTTTTCAATAACATATTGTTTAATTTCCCTGCTTTCCTTTTTTTCTCCTTTGTTTCTCGGGTGTTGATTTCTAGTTTCATGGCATTGTGGTCAGTAATGATGCTTGAGATAATTTCTATCTTCTTATAATTGTTTAAGATTTTTTCTGCCCAAGTACATGATCGATTCAGAAAATGATCCATGTGCACTTGAAAAGAATGTATCCTATTTTTTGGGTGTGTAATGCTCTGAAAATATCCACGAAATCAAGTTTTTGTATTCTAGTATTTGATTTCTCCGTTGCCTTGTTTATTTTCTATCTGCAAGATCTGTCTCATGATATTAATGCAGTGTTAAAATCTCCAACTATGATTGTATTCCCATCAATATCCCCCTGTATCTCTGTTAGTAATTCTTGTATGTACTTAGGTGCTCCTATATGGGGTGCATATATATTAACAAGTGTAATATCCTCATCTTGTATCACTCCTTTAATAATTATAAAATGTCCTTCTTTACCTATCTTTATGGCCTTTGTTTTAAAGTCTTTTTTGTGTGAAATCAGTACCGCAACACCTGCTTTTTTGGCTTTTCCATGTGCATGGATTATCCTTTTCTATCCTTTCACTCTCAATCTATATGTGTCCTTCTCCCTAAAGTGGGTGTCTTGTATGAAGCATATTGAAGGTTCTTGCTTTATTATCCAGTCTGCCACTCTATGTCTTTTTACTGGAGCATTTAGTTCATTAACATTTACAGTAATTAATGATAGATGTGTGTTTATTGTCATTTTGAACTTATTTTTGCAGTTGGATTGGTATATCCTCTTTGTTCTTTTCTTCTTCCTTTTGTGGTTTGGTAATTTTCCTTTGTATTATCATGGATTTTATTTAATTTTATTGACTCCCTTGTAAGTTTTTGGCTTGTGGTTACCCTTTTTTGTAACTCTATTATCCCATTACTATAACTGTTTTTTTTAAACTGATATTAACATGATCTCAAACCCATCCTATTGTTAAAAAAATTTAAAAAGCAAGAAAAAAAATTCTATATTTCCCTGCCTCCCTCTCCCACTCTTAGTGATTTGTATGTCTTCTTTTATACTTTTGTTTTTACTTTATTTGTAATTCATGAGTTATCACCTTTCCAGGTGTGAGTTTCTCATTTCTGTAGCATCCTGCTGCTTTTCTATTTAGAATAGACTGTTCAATATTTCTTTTAGCATGGGTTTAGTGTTGCTAAACTCCTGCAGCTTTTTTTTTGTCTGTGAAACTCTTTATTTCTCCTTGTATCCTCAAGGATAGCCTTGCTGGATAAAGGATCCTAGGCTGCATCATTTTTCATTCAGGGATTTGAATATATCTTGCCACTCCCTTCTGGCCTGTAGTGTTTGTGTAGAGAAATCAGCTGAAAGCCTTATGGGGGTTCCCTTGTAACTTACTCTTTGCTTTTCTCTTGCTGCCTTTAGAATCATTTCTTTATTCTTGTCTCTGGCCATCTTGATTATGATATGTCTTGGTGTGGGTCTATTTGGGTTCTTCCTGTTTGGGGCCCTCCAAGCTTCGTGTACTTGTATATCTGGTTCATTCTTTAAGTTTGGGAAGTTTTCAGTCATGATTTCTTCAAAAACCTTTTCAATCCCCTTTGATCTTTCTTCCCCTTCTGGGACCCCTATTATGCTAAGTTTGGGATGCTTTATATTATCCCATAGGTCCCTTATGCTATTTTCATTATTTTTTATTTGCTTATCTTGTAGTTCTTCTGAATGGGTGCTTTCTATTGCTCTGTCTTCTAGATCACTAATTCGTTCCTCTGCATTATCTATTCAGCTTTGCACAGCTATTATATCATTCCTCATATCTGTCAATGAGTTTACCGATTCTATTCTGCTCTTCTTTATAGCTTCAATTTCATTTTTGATATATTTCATATCTCTAAACACTATCTCTTTTAATTCCTTCAGCACTTTGATCACTCCTTTTTTGAAATCTTGCTCTAGTAAGTTATCGATATCTATTTCATTTATCCTTCTTTCAGGGGATTTCTCTTGTTCTTTTAATTGGGAAAGGTTTCTATGCTTCTTCATCTTGATCATACCTCTCTGGCACTGTGGTTTATGGATTATCAATTGTCTATTTTTGTCCTTAAGTATTTTATCTATGTAATGTCTATTTAGGAATAGAACTTAGGAAAAAAAGAAATAAAATAAGAGAGAGAGAGAAAAATTTTAAAAGAAGGGAGAAAGAGGGTTTGAAATCAGTGTATAATGAATAATAGAAGAGCGACTTGTAGCAGAGTGTTAATCGGGTTAAGACGTCCTTTTAAAACCTTTAAGAAAAAAAGGCGGGTGGAAGATGAATAGATTTATTTGAAACCTGTGTCTAATCAATAACAGGACATCAAAACCCAAGAGAAATAAAAATGAATTAAAAAGGAAAAATTAAGATGGTAATTGAAAATAGAACAGGTAAAAACAGATTAAAATAAAAATGTGAGGGTTGTCGGTGTTCTGGATTCTGTGTGCTTTTAATTTGAATTCTTTTTGTCTTTGTCTTGTTTTGGAAGCTCAGCTTGCTCTTTTCAGAAGCCCTCCATTGAGCCCTCTTCTGTACTGTTCCCAGTACCTGTCAGCAAGCAGATCGCTCCTCCTCCTAACAAACACTGGGTCAGGTGCAGCTCTCCTCTGCTGTGGGTGGGTGGGTCACTGCCCCTCCCGATGCCGCAGTCAGATGTTGCAGACTGGCCAGGTAGGAGGGAGGGTCGTGCCCCCTCCCAGCTCCTCTGTCAGGGGCTGTGTTCCTGCCCAGAATGTGGGGGGCCACTCTCCCTCTACCTGAGCTGGTAGCTCCACTGCTCTGTGTGGCTGCGAGCTCTGCCCTGGTCAGTGCTGTGCAGGTGGTTTCAGGGAAGACCGAGGGACAGCCTTGTCCCTGCTCCAGGCCAAAACCCATCTCCTAGTTTGTCTTTGTGGAGCAAGTTCTCTGTGGAACCAGGATGGGAGGATCCTATCTGCCCCAGGCTGTAGACCAGTCTCAGTCTGGCCTTTGAGGCTGCTAAGCCCTTCGATGCGGATGTAGGTTTCTCCCCCACCCACACCTGGGTGCTAAGCACTGGAGGATATGGCGTCTGTGCCTGAGCCCCACCTTTCTTCCCACAAAAAAGTTTCCATGGGTTTTCAGAGATGGGGGTATGCACCCTTCCCCTGAGAGCACATCAACCTTGCTGTTTTATGGAGGGCCCAGTTTGTTCTGCCCTGTACACCCACAGCCATTGCACACAGCCCCTTGTAGTCCCTCGGGGCTGCCTTAGTGCAGCCACCCCCATCCTCTGCCCAGCTTGTGCAGCCTGTCCCTGCCTGCCGCTGCCAGCCCATATCTCAGGCTGTGTGTTGGGGGACCCTCTTTGCTCGTTTATCTTAATTCTGTCAGTCAAGTTCTGCTCCATATTGATCCGAGCCTCAGAGGCTCCCCCTCCATCCCGCTGGCCTCTCAGTTGGAGAGGGGAGACCCAGCGAGCGAGCACCAGTCCTCCTTTGCCACTCCCTCCCTGTGGGACCCGTCCCGCACTGCTTTGCCTTTTCTTCTTTCTTTTTTCCTTTTCTCCTACCAGATTTTTGGCATCTTTATCTTTTGAAGAGGGCGATGTTCTGTTGGAGTTCCGCAGGTGCTCTGGTTGGCTGAGTGGGTCTGTAGTTGTGGGTCTTGGTGCATTTGTGGGAGAGGGTGAGCTGCAAGCACCCTCCTACTCTGCCATCTTCTCTGAGTCCCCTGGTTTTCTCCTTTCTTAACATCCAGCTTCTTTTCTTTTTAGGGTAGACCTTTCAATATTTCTTTTAGCATGGGTTTTGTGTTGCTAAACTCTTTTAGTTTTTACTTGTCTGTGAAGTTATTTATCTCTCCTGCCATTGTAAAGGATAGGCTTGCTGTATAAGGTATTGTAGGTTGCATTTCTTTTCATGACTTTGAATGTATTTGACACTCCTTTCTGGCCTGTAATGTTTGTGTAGAGAATCAGCTGAAAGCCTTTTGGAGGTTCCTTGTAACTAACACTTTGTTTTGCTCTTGCTGCCTTTAGGATCATTTCTTTATCCTTAACATTGGCCATCCTAATTATAATATATCTTGTGTGGGCCTGTTTTCATTCTTCTTTTTGGGACCAATATTTGCAATGTGGAAATCAAACTTTATATGCAGTTTGAGATGCATTTAGTCTCATTGGCATTTGAACACAGAGCTTCAACAAGCAGCCCAGGAAATGTTGGAAATATTGATTGCAGGTCTCTTCAATATGTTACCAGCTACTTCAAATCATAAGAACAAGTTCTATTCCCTGAAAGAAATGACTGTGTAAAAGTTTCTTCAATGCAGAGCAGGTAACACGTATATTTTCTGCATAGCACACAGGTCATTATTTACTTTGTGAAACATATTTATCATACTCATCTTTAGAACATAAAGATTAGAGTAAACTGTAAGTTCCTCTAAGAAGGAAGGTATTGTAGAATTTTTAAACTATGAATTACATCTTTCACACTTAAAATATATCTTTAACTCAGTGAAATAACACATTTCATCCTGTTTCTAACTAACAGAAACAAAAATCGACTTATTGTGGTTAAGTGTTTATGTCATTCATAGCCTTCACTTCCCTACCCAATTCAACACACTTGATAGAGTTCAAATGAACATAAACATTACAAATGATGGATTTACAAGAATATGGAGCAATTTTTACTTGTATCATACTGTAAATAAAACTACTCTTCCCAAAAAAACTCAGAGAAAAGCTATGTAATAGTGGCTTTTTAAAAATCTTCACCACTAAAGGAATCTTTACATTGTATGCTAGATCCAAATAACCCTAGCCTGAGTCTCACCTATACAACTCTTTTGAAATAATTTCCTCTATCCTATAGAAACACTAATGTTCTGTATCTTTGAAATTAAATATTACTTGTATCTGCTCCTTGAGTTTAGATTCATAACTAAGAGAATATTATATATTGAAGTTCATTCTACACCTTAAGTAATATAGATACATTTAAAGAGTGCAAACTATCCTCTTGTGCAGTCTCAAGTTTTTTCACTCTTTTGGGTCTTTCATTCCAGAGCGTCACATAGCAGAGCCATAAAGGTCAGTAAATTTTGATTTCAGGTCTCTTTAACATTTCAATAGCTACTCCAAATATTAGGCAAAAGTTCATTTCCATGAGAGAAATATCTGTGTAAAACTTCCTTCATCTGTATTGTAAGTAACACATATATTTTATATATAAGACACAAGCCATTCTTTATTTTGTGAAAGTTTTCTCTCATATTCATATTTAGAACAGAACTTAACAGAATTTGAAATATCCTCTAGGAAGCACAATATGACACTATTTTCAAATTATGTATTACATATTTCATGTTTGAAATATATATATTTCTCCATTAAAGAAAATAATGCAGTCTATTTCCTTCTTGGGAAAATAACAATTGAATTATATTTTATGTGGTCTCATGTTTATGTCATTTATGCCTTCACTTTCTCGCTCCTTTCAGTACACTTATTATAGGTCAACAGTAAATAGGTATTAAAAAATGCTAGATTTACAATGGCACAGAGAGAATCTCTACTTCTGTCCCACTATGAACAAAAACTTCCTTCACAGAAAGAGCATGAGAAGTATAACTATGTGCTGGTACCTTTATAAAAATATCTTCCACAACTAGAGGAAATTTTCCAACCTATGTGAATTGCAAGTTACTTTATCCTTATTCTGTGTTACAGGATTCTTTTGCAAAACCTTTCCCTCTAGCCTATAGAAATAAATTTGTCCAATATCTGTGAAATTCAGCACTACTCTCCTCAGCTGCTTTTTTGTACTTCCATACACTGAGAGAAAACTGTGCCTTAAATTTTATTCATGAATCTTGGGTGAAATATTTTCATTTACAAATTGGGAAATCAGCCTTTGCATACAGTTGAAACAGTGTTCTCTCTCTTCTTCTTTTCAGCATGTAATGTTCCCTCAGCATAATGGGAAATGTTACAGAGGATTTATTGCAGGTCTGTTCAGTGTTGCATTAGCTGCCCCAAATCTTAGACATATGTTTTATTCACTGAAAGAAATGCCTGTATACAACTTATTTCCTCTGTGTTGCAGGTGCTAACTAAAACTTGGCACTTACCACCTAACTCTGCTTGGATTAAATTGTGAGCTGCTGGAAACCACTGACCTCTAACACATCCTGCAAGGAGTTCAGGATGGAAGTCAGGAATAAGGCACTCTGTGCTCTGGGAAAACTGGTGGAACAGTTCTTCCGATAGTTAAATATTTTCAGGAGAATATTTTATAAGCACAAATTCTTGTTTCTCTTCCTGTCTAGAAAAATTCTAAATTAATCAATGATTATGACTGCTACTTGTGGCTAGCAGCAAGCCCCTGCATAAATGTGGGCTTGATTACACATACAAACCCTATTCACTGAAATCACATATAATACTGAGTTCTTCCCTACCTCCTCAGAACAATATCTCAGAGATTTCTGGGATGTTGCATCCCAGGCTATAGTCCTCATTTTGCCCCAAATAAAACTTAACCCACAACTCTCATGTTGTGAGATTTTATTTCATTCAAAAGTTTTGGTGGACACTACAAAGGGATCCAGAGAAGACTTTTATACTTTCCCTGAACTCCATGAGGAACTGAAGCCTTGCTACCAGCAGAGGCCCTTTGTGCCCATCCACATCCTTGGAGATTCCAGATGAATTTGGGTGAGTCTCTTGTTCTTGAATCCTCTATATTGGTTGAGAATCCTGAGTTTTATTTTGCAGTTTGTCCAAGTACCTGGCCTTCCAGTTGAGATATACTTGGGGGAAATACCCACCAGAGGAGATGTGCTGGTTGGGGCTTCATTGAAAGATACCAGGAAAATACACACCCACTGAAGAAGTGCTGGATGGGGCCTGGTTGAAAGATACCAGGGTCTGGACTGAGTGGTTAGGTTAAGAGGCTGAGCTGATGCTTTTCCTCAATTTGTCTACCTCAATAGAATTTTTCAGGGATAAAACTGAAATTTTAGCAGGACAAATTCAACTTTAAAATGAGAAATAGAGTCTTTCAAACAGAGGAACCATGGGTGTTAGAAAACTAGCCTCTGACTAATACCCTAATCAAATTCATTTACTGAGCTCATACTTGCAAGTACCTACTTAATTGGGGAAATTATACTAAA